>NC_042986.1:29349905-29649905 GCF_901001165.1 Salmo trutta
AGTTTTAGCACAAAGCCTTGTCCTATTGTCTCAACTTGTGTGTTTCTGCAATGTCTGCTATCCTGATAACCTTGTTTAATACCTTTGTTTTGTGGGGATTGAAGACTCAGCTATGGTTCTGTATGAAATAATCTAAAATGACAACATAGTAGTAAACCATACATACACTTGGAGTAAACTGATTAGAAATACTCACTGATTGAAATACTCACTTCCCCTTATATTTATGTCCATGCAAATATGAGTTTGTGACTCCCAAATATGTTAAAGTATTGGTCACTAGGTTTCCCATGCCCACCAGTGGAGGCCATGTTCGGAGGAGGGGGTTGGAGGCCAGGCAGGAGTGACGCATGGGTTTCCCTGGGCAGTGTGGGAAACAGACTGATGGGCATCCATTTTTCCCTGGGGGTCAAAGGTCAGATGTTGCTGAGAGTGCCCCAGAGCTGCCTGCCAAAATGTGTCACCAAGACTAATTGGGAGAACTCAATGTAGCCATCTACAGTGCTGTCCTGAAGTAGAGTAACAGGTTCAGAAGAGAATGAGAGGACTTTTGAAGGAAAAACAGTGATTCTTCGTATAGAATACTAAAAGCCAAGCGACAATTCCACGCTAGCAGAATTACGCTTTGACTCAGATTTGTCAACTTTTAAATGTATGCCACACAAAAACCATTAATTTCAAAGTTTTACAACTCAATGCACAAGGACTACTTTGAACAATTACACAGATACAAAGTTTGGTAACAGAATTACGGTAAAATCTCCATCAGTTATTTATGCGACAATGTTTTTCAAAAACATAACTAAATAATGTATGTCACGCCTACTCCTGCTCCCTCCTTCAGGCGCTCGACATCCCTGGGCTTCTAGCCACTGGCAACCCACATTGTGCAGACCTGGCAACCATCATTGCACACACCTGCTCCCCATTATTAAGAACACATGGACGTCATCACCACCCTGATTACTCTTCCTTCATATAGCCCTCAGCAAACTCACCTTCTGCACCATCTTTCTGAGTCCCTGCGCATACAGTACAGAGTACTGTCTCAGAAAATATTGAAGCAACAAAAGATTCCACCATCTTCCAGACGGTCGAGGAACAGGGTAATTTACTCCACCAACACCACGACCAGCTGGCTCTACTGGGTACGACCACGAAGGAGGTCTTCCGCATTCTCCACCGCCTCGACACCACCAGCGAGGTTCTCCATACCTCTGACGGTGGACCTCCTACCATAGTGAGTCAGTCCCCCAGCCTACCCAGCCATCCTCCCAGGTCAGTGATGCCCAACTGTCTCTTCCGGAGAAGTATGACAGCACTCCATCGAAATGCCGCGGCTTCCTACTCCAGAGCTCCCTCTATTTCGCCTGTCAGGTGTTGGATTGGCATATGGCCGTCTGGGAGAGAAGAGAGTAGCTGGGTTCATATGAGAGGCTCATGGCTCTGTTCAGGGCAGTCTTCGACCATCCACCAGAGGGCAGAGAGGGAGGTGAGCAACTTTCCAACTCCAGCAGAGTGCCGAGACCGCTGCGGAGTATGCCCTCAGCTTTCGGACTGTGGCAGCCTCCAGCAGAGCTGGCGCTCCTCACTCTTTTCCATAGTGGACTGCGCAAAGAGGTCCAGACGGAGTTGGCATGTCGGGATGACAACATATCCTCTCATCGCGATGGCGATCCGTCTGGATAACCTTCTTCAGGAGTGCCGGTGTCCACCTCTCCACTCTCCTTTGGCTGTCCTGAGACAGAGCCTGAACCCATGGAGATTGGGGCCACACACCTCTACACAGAAGAGCGGCGTCGCCGGAGACAGCTGGGGCTCTGTCCCTATTGCGGCCAGGAGGGCACCAGCTTCAATGGTGTCCAGTGCGTCCCAACCCAGGGTCCACTACAGAGCAGAGGGGCGGCCCCGTGACTTTCCGTTTCCCAGGGTAGGCGTGAGTATTCCATTATCATAATTTTCCGCCAAACCCTTTCTGGTTCCAATTTCACTGGCTGGCTGTCCCTCAAGTGTTGCCTCTACAGCTCTAGTGGACACCGGTTTCGTGGAGAACTTTATCGACTAGGCCCTCGCCTCGTCCCTGAATTTAACTTCATACCAGCTCTCCTCTTTTTTTATAGTGTACGGCCCAATACATCACTGGGGCCAAGCCTCATGCCATCCAGGACTTATATTCTCTCTGCTACCGCGTGGTACCGGAGCGCCAAGTCTAGGTCCAAAAGGCTCCTTAACAGTGTCTACCCCCCCAAGTTATAAGAACAATTAATCAAATGGCCACCTGAACTATTTACATTGACCCCCCCCCCCCCCACACCCCCCTTTGTATTTACACTGCTGCTACTCGCTGTTTATTATCTAAACTTTACCCCAACTTACATGCCCAAACTACCTGGACTAAGTTGTACCCCCATACAACTTAGTCCAGGTAGTTACCGGTACCACCTGTATATAGCCTCGTTATTGTTATGTAATTTTATTGTTACTTTTAATTTTTTACTTCAGTTTATTTAGTAAATATTTTCTCAACTCTATTTCTTGAACTGCATTGTTGGTTAAGGGCAAATACAAAATTGATTTGATGTTAGCACACATCATTGCTTTTCCTCATGACATCACACTCCAAGAGAACACATGATTTCCAAAACTTCCCTGTCCATGAAACCAGAGCACCCCCTTGGCTGAGATGCTAGAAGTCGTCAGTACTCCTGTATGCTGTGTGTGGTTGACCACGCAATCAGGTTCCTGGCAGTTCTACCCACAGGGAATAGCTGAAGGGCTGACCCCTGACTTCCACTAAGGCTGTCCAAGTCTCTGCTTGACGTGGATGCTCATATCTCCTGCTAGGCTGGGTGGTCACTACAGTACACATATGACCCCAGCCCCACAGAGCAGATACTGTGGGAACCCAATCTGGCTGATACAGCTAACAGGGAGAGATTGAGCGAGAGAAACCTCAGCTAGCCATAGACCTTGATTAGCCCCTGACCCATAGCCTACAGTATGTAGGCCTATACATTTACAGACCTTTAATAGCCTACAGACAGACATTAGCTAGCCTAATTAAGTATCTAGCCTGAAGTCCACAGCACAACCCCCACAAACAAAATGTAGGATTAACTCCATTCCCTACTGACTATTCCTATTGCAGACAAGATAAAGTGAAACTGTTGCAGCATACACTGCAAAGTTGGAGCAGGTACAGTATACTTCATCAGAAAGGAAAGAGATGGCACTATACATGAACATCTGGCCTGTTTAGCATGTAATGTTTTACAGTCCATTTCAATAGGTTTTGATGGATTAATTCATCATCTGGCAAGACTGGGTAATCCCTGTCAGCATCCTTCTCCTATTTCCCTGTCCCCTTTAAAGCTTCTCCCTTCTCTGCATTGTCTACATATTACATATGAGTATCTGGCAATCATTGGTTTCAGATGTTACAGCCACTGGCCACATATAGATTAAATGCCTTTGTCACACCATTCAATTCGCCACACCATTCAAGTATAAATTGACTCCTTTACAGGTTTCACAGGGCTCGTTTCTGTGTCCTACGCCTGGGTAATCCAAATCAGCACCCTTTCCTACTCCTCTATCCCCCCTAAAGCGTCTCCCTTCTCCATCCCCTCCCTCCCCCACCCCAAGGCTCCCACTCCTCTTCTCACAGGCCTTAATCCATGTTCACCCTGCAGCCGTGATGTAAACCCAGCCTGGTCAGAGAGCTCTCTCTCTCGCTCTCTCTCATCCCTGCTTTCTGTCTCCAATCTGTTCCCAAGGGTCACAGTTCACATCTCACTCTGGGACCTGTTTATCAAGGGAGGGCTGGGTGAGGTAGAAGGGAGGGAAAGGGTTGGTGGACACTTTTAGGAAAGCTCAGAGCTGGTATAAAAAGAGTAGACAGAGAGGGGCCAATCTTTCAGAAGATCAGATGTACAACTAGCTGGTTTGCCTGGAGGAACGGTACAAGGAAACACAAGTTAACTTCACTAGGTTATCTCCTCGCATACTCCTTCACACTCCAGGGTCTCCATGGCCCTGCTGATGCAATGCTGGGTGTGTGTGATTACTCTGTCACTGACGATGACCACCAGCCATGCCTTACAAAGGTAAGGCCATCTTTTTCTTTGTGTTTTTATCACTGTATGTTGTCTACTCTGTAATGTGTAATGAACCTAAATGCTATGGTCCTGATGGGGTCAACTTGGGGTCATGATAGGGGCTGCACCAAATGTTTGATGTATTATAATTGATTTTGCTTCTGCTGTATTAATAGAAGGGGAAGGGCTATAAGACCCCCTCCCCCACTACATTTATAGGGTCCTGAACTACAGATTAGCAATATATATTAATTATAAGGTTTAATATTGTTCCACAGTTATTTTCTAGTCTCTGCCCCTTATAAGAAACGGTCTGAGAGATGTGTGAGCTATTGCAGTCAAACAGGGTGTCTGTGAAAGCGCCTCAAGGCTAAAAGAGATTCCTAGTCACAGAACCCTACAGGGGAGTGAAAGAGACAAGTCAGACATACCACTATAAAGCAACTTGGGGAGTGAAAAATGACTGCTGAGCCCTTAGAAAACACTGGAACTATTGTTCTCTCCTGCAAGTTGTTATAACTGTATATGCATGGTCTCATGAGTAGAAGGTTTTGACGTAGGCAGTAACAGGAGTTGACTGCAAGCATATTAAAAGCAACTTGGACGTTTCCTATTTTGCAGAACTCAGAAACATCAGTTGTATTTTTGATGTTTGATCTTTGACTTCTGTCTACAGCTGTATTTTGATTAAAATGTATATGATTTATAAGTGCACATTTTGAGTAGTCCTTATTTGTTAAGTAAATAACGGAGCCCGGAAAAGTGGAACCAACAGTCCTACTCTGCAATGTGTAATGAACCTAAATGCTATGGTCCTTCTCTGCAATGTGTAACGAACGTCAATATGAAATTATTTATGGTTAGGAATTAAATAACTTACTGGGATTATTTTCTAATTAAATGGTCAAAAATAAAACAAAATAGCTTCCTAGCAAAGAGCAATTTCTCAATCAATAATTTTTCGAGGACTGTCTGGGAGTGATCTGAGTGGGGAGCGGAAAACTGAAAACTATTGGCAGAGGTTTGGAACTCTATCTTATTGGTCTATTATCTTATTTACCAGGCAGGCCAAAACTCCATCCCACCAAAATAGACAAACATTTATTTTCAAACTGCTCTTAAAATGAAAGGGTATTAACCTAATTTTCCCAATTTCACAGTATTATTCCAGCCTCATGGTGTGGAAATATTTATAAAAAGCAGGAAAACCATGTTGTTGACTGCTCTGGGTCGTTAAACTAGACAGTGAAGAAGCTTGAATAAATCAATTGAGTGTGTATTTTTGGCAGAGCTGTAGAAACAACGTTTACAGACATGGTGACACATGGTCTCATGTTAACAATGGTCCATGATTGCAGAATGCATTGTATACCCCCCAGTCCCATCCCACCCCTGCTCACTTCCTATGTATCATTCTATTGGATGATCTTTCCTCACTGTCATCATATCTAATCAGGATCAGTCTGAAGAAGATGCCCTCCATAAGAGAAACCCTACATGAGATGGGCGTGTCCCCAGCGCAGTTATTCGCTGAATTGGCCCAGAAGAGCAAAGATGACCTCTCCCCCAGCAACGGGACAGCCCCCACCCCCCTCACCAACTACCTGGATGTGAGAGACACTGCACTGACCACCCATACTGTAGATGCAATTGACATGGAAACATTATGTTCCAAATGAGAGAACACAAAGCACGTGCCAAACTGAGTTGAGTAAATTATTCATTGCTGCTTCTTCTCTCTGCTCCTCAGACCCAGTACTATGGGGAGATCAGTATTGGTTCTCCTGCCCAGATGTTCAACGTAGTGTTTGATACAGGCTCAGCCAACCTGTGGGTGCCCTCATACAGCTGTTCCCCTCTCTATACTGCCTGCTGTAAGTACAGAGCACACACCCACACACACATTCAGAGACGTCATGTCCATAGGGGGCACAGGGGCAAGTGCCCCCTCAGATCTGTCCTCTTGGAAAAACAATGTTGTTTCTCTGTAATACTACTAGCCACCTACACATTTTATGAAGTTGGCTTTAGCTAACCCAGATAGGTTTCCCAACCTCATAACTAGCTACCAAGAAGCCAACAATCAAGTTAGAGTAGACAGCTTATCGAACTACACGTAACTTCCAAAATAAAGGAAACACAGGGATGCGACACAATTTTTCCACGAGAAATTCCATAATTTGGTGTTTTGTTGATGGTGGTGGAAAACACTGTCTCAGGCGCCACTCTAGAATCTCCCATAAGTGCAAGGGTGTAACTTTCACTGGGGACGGGGGGGACTTGACCCCTCCCACATTCTAAAATTGCATTTTTGCCCCCCCACCCCACCCCAGTTTTAAAATTGCACTGTGATACAAAAAGTGGCATCAGTGTGCTTTAGGACAGCTGGATTTAGGACTGCGTGGACACCAGTGTGTACGGACAGTGAAGGCAAAGCTATTATTATAGGGCCAGCACGGTGCTGTTGTCTGCAGCTGCCGTATCTGTGTGTTGCACTTTTTCTCTGAGTTATAAAAGCAAGCAGAGCAGAAACTCGCTTCTCTTTATTTGACTGACGTAGCTGGCAAGGTAACTTTTGTTTGACTTAACAGAAAAATGTTTATTTATTCACAGTGCTGAGCTAGTAGTGTAACTGACATGTAACGCTAGCTAATGTTTCATTCTCTCTCGACTGAAGTTCTGTCTGAAGAAAATGAACTAGCTAGCTTGTAGCTACCACAACTAGTTCAGCTCTAGCCTCTAGTTGTCTGTCACATAGCAGCATCTAGCAGCTGTTGTGTGTATGGAAATGTTTGTAGCCTTTTTGTTCCGTTTCAACAGAAGTAAATTGACTAGGCTAGTTTTTGCCAGTTGATGTACCATTAGAGCTAGCTAGCTCACTAACTTTACTATTATTTTTGCCTCAATCACGCTAGACCTGAATCAAATGATGCGGCCAAACTGAAGACCAATATGGTGACGTTTTTTTACAGCGCAATGTGAGTTTTTATTAGTCAGTATAGCAATGTAACGGCTATTGATCTGTCAGTTTCCATAGCTAATTCTCTACTTTTCACATGGACACGGTATAAACAGCTCTACAGGCTACAGTGTCATGGTGCACAGTCAGTACACAACACTATGCTCATCATGTCTTAGCAGGATCAGATGGTGACAGGTGTCCCAGCAGGGTCAGACAGCCAGGGAAGACCAGTCTACAGAGCTTAAGTGAATTTTGCAGTGTATTATTATAACAATCAGTGAACGGATACAACATTAATGTTTTTGTTGATGGGTAGGCTGTAGCCTGGAATCTGGGAATAATAGTAATTTCAATTATTGAACCATTGATTCTATTCTTGGATAATATAATGTATAAATGTACATCATGGTAATACATTGTCATGCCTCTGAGTAGGATCAGATGGTGACAGGGGTCTCAGCAGGTCAGGCAACCATGGGGAGACCAGTCTGTGACGACACTGAGGTTAACTTTTTTTTGCAGAAACAACATTTTATTAACACTGGACAAGCCGGAAGCTTCAGAGATTGAAACTATTTTAAGGCAGTGTAACAACCCTGTAAAGTTGATTTCTAAACTGGATCAATGGTTGATAGAGGCTTTTCCCGATGACACAAAACAGGTCAAACAAAAACGTGAGGAAGACCTGGGAGGCACTATTGATAATGATGAATGTATACAGATATGTCATGTATATAATCTCAGACATAAATTACTGCAGTTTAAAACCATCCATAGAACATCATATATACTAGTTAAACTTAATATCATGCACTCAGAAATATAATTCCTCTGCTGAAGGTGTAAAACATAAGAGGACATACTGTATTTGAATATGTTATGATCTTAATTCCCTTGTTACGGGAATTAAGTTATCAATGTCCTTAAAACCTCTCTGGGCTAGGTGGGACGTTAGCGTCCCACTCTATTCAACAGCCAGTGGAATCGCGTGGCGCGAAATACAAATACCTCAAATGCTATAACTTCAATTTCTCAAATATATGACTATTTTACACCATTTGAAAGATAAGACTCTCGTTAATCCAACCACATTGTCCGATTTCAAAAAGGCTTTACAGCAAAAGCAAACCATTAGATTATGTCAGGGGAGTACACTGCCCAAAATAATCACAGCCATTTTCAAAGCAAGCATATATGTCACAAAAACCCAAACCACAGCTAAATGCAGCACTAACCTTTGATGATCTTCATCAGATGACACTCCTAGGATATTATGTTATACAATACATGCATGTTTTGTTCAATCAAGTTCATATTTATATCAAAAAACAGCTTTTTACATTAGCATGTGATGTTCAGAACTAGCATACCCACCGAAAACTTCCGGTGAATTTACTAAATTACTCACCATAAACGTTGACAAAATACATAACAATTATTTTAAGAATTATAGATACAGAACTCCTTTATGCATTCACTATGTCAGATTTTAAAATAGCTTTTCGGCGAAAGCACATTTTGCAATATTCTGAGTACATAGCTCAGCCATCACGGCTAGCTAATTTGACACCCGCCAAGTTTGGGGCAACCTAAACTCAGAATTACTATTTGAAAAATTGGATTATCTTTGCTGTTCTTTGTCAGAATGCACTCCCAGGACTTCTACTTCAACAACAAATGTTGTTTTGTTCGTGCATTCAGGTCACTATCCAAAGGGTAACGCGCGAGCGCATTTAGTGACAAAAAAATTCAATATGTTCCTTTACCGTACTTAGAAGCATGTCAAACGCTGTTTAAAATCCATTTTTATGCAATTTTTCTCATAAAATAGCAATAATATTCCAACCGGACAACGTTGTATTCATTCAAAGAGTGAAAGAAAAAAATGTCAAGGTCTCGTGAATGCGCATCTCCAGTCTCTCTGTCACCAGGCAGTCCACTGACAAACTCTGCTACTGTTATCTGCCCAGAGACAGGAGACGCATCATTCCGCTTTCTGAAGGCTTTAGAGAGCCAATGGAAGCCTTAGAAAGTGTCACGTAACAGCACAGATACTATATTTTCGATAGAGATGCAACAGAAGGACTACAAATTGTCAGACAGGCCACTTCCTGCTTGTAATTTTCTCAGGTTTTTGCCTGCCATATGAGTTCTGTTATACTCACAGACACCATTCAAACAGGTTTAGAAACTTTAGAGTGTTTTCTATCCAAATCTACTAATAATATGCATATTCTCGTTTCTGGGCAAGAGTAGTAACCAGTTTAAATCGGGTACATTTTTTTTATCCGGCCGTGAAAATACTGCCACCTATCCCAGACAGGTTTAACCGAACTTCAATTTAACTACTCAGTTTGTACACCAGAAGTTGTAAGGTTCCGGTTGCAGGAAACAGACTGAGACCCAGTCTACAATGATCAGAACGTTTATTTACGAGAGCTCTAAAATCCATACAATGCACACAGCCTTTTATATTGCACATTTCGTCATACAAATACCACTCCTCTTCTCTAACACTGATGATGCAGTTTACAAACTTTTCTACAACACATACATTGTTTATCATATCTTGCACCTGGGACGTAATCTACTATAGCCTCAATGTTTCTCCCCTCCCCGGGACAGGGAGACCTTCTTCTTTTTATCAGTTCCTCCGTGGTCACAAGTTGTTTGCTGTCTGTTAACAGTTCTCCTTCTCCTTGAACATCTCACGTACATTGCAACATATTAAAGTCTCAGCTTGTCCCATGCACACACATTAGTACATTAACCTTATAATCACTCGGTTATACATTTTCAGGGTGAAATAATTTTGTCAAACCTTTAATCATATAATTTCCATTACACCCCTTCTCCCTGTTTTTGGTTGCTAGGAAATGTTGATACTGGAGACTGTTATCAGAAAAAACAGTGTAACCTAGCATTAATGGCTAATGATGCATTGCCATTAATTGAAAGGTTGGTTATCCTAGAACAATGTCACAATGGATGGCAAAAATGTCAAGTTTTGCATCACTATATTTGATTTATTACAAGGTTAAGGGTATAATGTGAAAATGCCAAAAGGTCTGGTTGCCTTATATGGAATACTCTATGACAAAATAAATACATATATATTGAAAACATTAGATTTTTTTTTTGTCAAGCTGTCGCAAATATATATTTTTTTCATGAAACATCTGTCTGATTTGCACCTGTCTCAGTGGACTAATGCATTGAGGACTCCGGGGTGACGCCACAGTCCAAGAATATGGGGATTGTGTCTCAGATGCACAAGGAACGTCTCTCTCCAGAATGCGCTCTCTCCCGCCATTTCATGGGTTCATAGTTTCATAAACTTAATTGTGTGCATTGTTCACTGTGTCTATAAATTCCCCATTACATATATCATAAGTACTAGTTTACATTTATCGTTAATTGCTATAATTTTTAATCTGTGACGTTTGTTTGGTTATGGTAATTTATTTTAATGCATTCAATGTATTATTATAAGTCATTTACCATTTTTCATTGTCGCAGTGTCTTGAAGAACTCACAACCTATGCTACACTTGTGAGAAACAAGTTTTTGTTTATTTCATTCCATTTATGAGGTTTTGTCAATTCATTCATTGTCTTTTGTTTGAAATGCTCCAGTCAATGGTGAGTAAGGACGCACACCTGATTACGCATATAGAAGTAGGACTAGTCTACCTGGCCTGCGTGCAAATGTAGGTCTTTAAATGTGCCCATTTGGGGATGTCTGATAGTATTTCTAATTGTCTTGACTCACCACCCCTAATGAGCTGTTGAGCTTCTCAAAGTTATTTTTCTTCACCTTAAACAGCAAGTAAATTAAGTCTATTTTTAGAATCAATTGAGAATGACAATAGTTCCACAAAGTATTTGAACAATGTACAGTTGAAGTCGGAAGTTTACATACACCTTAGCCAAATACACCGAGCCATGCCATACACCGAGCCATGCTAGCATACTTTGTGCCACCTCATATTTTTGGGGTGCATGATGGCCCTACACACATGCACACGCATGCGCACACACATGCAAACACATTTTAAATATTTTATTTTAATCCACTAATCAAATTTACAAAAAAAGGATCCAACCAATTCAAAGTTCCCCGTATGCATGGCATTCAAGGATACAGAAAGCACTCCTCCAACCGGCGAGGTTGCCCACGACTGCTGAACTGAACAGTACCTACCCAATAGCTTTGCCCTAGTTTTTGTCAGGCCCGCAATCTGGAGGCCATGCACTGCAAGCCTGTGTACGTGGCCGAGACTGCCAAATATCAGAGCCTCCAGTTTGCACCTACACTCGAGGGTGTCCAAGCATGCCACAAGGGGCTGGTACTTATGCAGCTTCTCTGCAATTGTCACGGCTATCGAAAGGATCGGACCAAAGTGCAGCGTGGTTGTAGTTCCACATTTTATTAAATCCGTGAAACTTTTGCAATACACAAAATAACTGAATTTACAAAAACAACAAACCGTGACGCAGAGAGAAACAAACACTACTCAAAAGATAATAACCCACAAAAACCCAGGAAGAAAAACCCCTACTTAAATATGATCTCCAATCAGAGGTAACAAGGACAAGCTGCCTCCAATTGGAGATCAACCCCAACATAGAAATAGAAAAACTAGAACTTAAACATAGAAATAGAAAAACACAAAACACCCCTGTCACGCACTGACCTACTCTACCATAGAAAATAACCTCTTACTAGGGTCAGGATGTGACAGTACCCCCCCCAAACGTGCAGACTCCGAATGCAACAAACCAACAAACAAAAAAACACAAAACAAAAGGGAGGGTAGGGAGGGTGATAATTGTCTATGGCGGCTCAAATGCAGTCCACATAACCTTAACCTCCGGCATAGGAGGCAGCTCCGGTTCTGGGTGTACTCCCCGCTCCACCCGCTGATCCTTGCTGCTTTATTACCACCTGACCGTGGATCGTCGTCGAAAGACCCGGACTGTAGATCATTGCCGGAGGTTCCGGGCTGCAGGCCGCCGCCGGAGGCTCCGGGCTGAGGAGCGTCGCCGGAGGCTCCGGGCTGAGGAGCGTCGCCGGAGGCTCCGGGCTGAGGAGCGTCGCTGCTGGCTCCATGCCATGGATCGTCTCTACAGGTTCCGCGCCAAGGATCATCACTGGAGGCTTCTTACCATGGATTATCTCTACAAGTGCCGGGCCATGGATTATTCCTACAGGCTTCATGCCATGGTTTATCCCTACAGGCTCCGGACCATTTATTATCCCTCCAGGCTTTTTGCCAAGGATTATTTCTTCAGGTTCCGGGCCATGGATTACCTCTTCAGGCTTCGTGCCATGGAATATCCCTACAGACTCCGGGCCATGGATCATCACTAAAGGCTTAGTGCCATGGATCATCTCTACAAGTGTCGGACCATCGATTATCACTGGAGGCTTTGTACGTGGAGCAGGAACCGGTCTCACCGGACTGGGGAGACGCACTGAGGACCGAGTGCTCAAAGCAGGCACCGGCCGTACTGGGTTATGGATGCGCACTGGAGGGAGAGCGCGAGGAGCAGGCACAAGACGTACTGTGCTATGGAGGCGCATTGGAGAGAGAGTGCGAGAGACAGGCACATGCTTACCACAAAAAGCACGGGTAGTTGACTCAGGCCTCACCCCTGGCCCAGCCAAACTACCCGTATGCCCCCCCCAAATTTTTTGTGGGGCTGCCTCTCGTTTTTCCTAGGTAGGCTCCGATATCTATCGATTACCTGGCCCCAAGTCCAGTTCCTCCTCTCCATCCACTCCGTATGTGACCAGGTGTCCATTTCTGCCCGGGCACACCACTTGTTCCAGTCATGGTGGGTAGTTCTGTAGCGTGGGTCGTAAAAAGGGGACCAAGGCGCAGCGTGTAGAGTGCTCATTTCTTAACTTTAATGAAGACACTTAAACAAAACAACAAAACGACAGCCAACAGTTCCGTCAGGTACACTTGACAAAACGGAAAACAACTACCCACAAAAACCCAGGAAGAAAAACCCCTACTTAAATATGATCTCCAATAAGAGGCAACGAGGACCAGCTGCCTCCAATTGGAGATCAACATAGAAATAGAAAACCTAGAACACAAACATAGAAAACATAGAAAAACACAAAACACCCCCTGTCATGCCCTGACCTACTCTACTATAGAAAATGACATCTTACTAGGGTCAGGACATGACAGCAATGGCCTGCTACATGTAGCCGTCAAATGAGCAGCCCACTTCCAAAATGAGCACGTCCCCCTGGCTCCCACACACACACACATAAAACCTGTATGTTTAATTGCTTCACCAGAGATAAGGATGTTCCTGGACGATTATGACACAATGACCTTTGAACTCACAGTTACCCACAACAGATACGACGGTTCCAAGTCCCGGACGCACATCAAGAACGGGACAGGTTTCTCCATCCAGTATGCCTCTGGAAACGTCAGGGGATTCCTGAGTGAGGATGTGGTTGTGGTCAGTGTAACGTTACACCACTCTAAGAAAATAATCTTCGTACCCTTTCTCCTCATATGTTTCCTATCATCCCTTTTAAACATGCTTTTTTGTGATCAAGATGGGAATAATAGTAGACATTGCCCATACGTACTGATCTACCAAAGGATTATCTTACTAGAGGTTAAACCTGGATCTAGGTATTGAGGGACAATTTATATCTTACTCTGTGCATTCTCCAGGTGGGTGGCATCCCAGTGGTCCAGGTATTTGCTGAGGCCACAGCCCTGCCTGCCATCCCCTTCATCTTTGCCAAGTTTGACGGGGTCCTTGGGATGGGCTACCCCAACGTGGCCATCGACGGCATCACCCCTGTGTTCGACCGCATCATGTCCCAGCACGTCCTCAAGGAGGAGGTCTTCTCTGTCTATTATAGCAAGTAGGTGATTTCACTGTCACTGTTCATATAGGGCCTGATTCAGACTTGAGATAAGTAGACTTCTTTTTACTTAAAAACGGCTGCATTGGACCTTTATCTCAATATCAAATAATTTCTAGGTACCAATTACGTACCTTACTGTGATTGTTTTCAAATTGAAATGGTCAATAAGAATCAAACATAGCTTCTTAGGAAAGAGACATTTCTCAAGCAATAATTTAGCTAGGACTGTTTTTAAATGGTCTGAGTGGGGAGGGGAAAACTGAGAACTAGCTGATATTGGCAGAGAGGTTTGGAACTCTATTTCTTATTGGTCTATTAACTAATTTATTGCCTGGCGGTGTCACCTGGCAGGCCAAGACTCCATCCCACCAAAACAGGCAGAAATTTCCTTTTCAAACAGCTATTACACTAAAGGGGCATTATCATAATTTTCACAGTATTATACCAACCTCCTTTAAGTCCATGTTTAACAAAATATTTGCCTACTTTAGCAATGTCACTGTATTTCCAGGCTAATATTGTGAAATTTAGATGAAACAGTCATTACCCACTGGGCACGGATGTCATTTCAATGTCTACTTTTGATTTACATTTTGTTGAGTCCAGAGGAGGCTGGTGGGAAGAGCTATAGGAGGACAGGCTCATTATGATGGCTGGAATGGAATCAATAGAATGGTACCAAACACATGGAAACAACGTGTTTGACTCCATTCTGTTGACTCCATTCCAGTCATTACAATGAGCCCGTCCTCCTATAGCTCCTTCCACCAGCCTCTTCTGGTTGAGTCATCAACTATCGTGAATTCAATGTGAAATCTTATGTTGATGACTTTTTGCAAATCCAATCAGTTTTCCACATTGATTCAACATCACAAAGATTTCTTTGGTTGAAATGAAGTGGAAACAACACTGATTCAATCAGGTTTTGCCCACTGGGTGGCCCCCGTTCAGAATGACTGAGCTTATTACGACTTTTTGGCACCACTAAGGCAGAGGGCAATGGCATGATGCAACCGATTGATGAAGATGCAACCTATGAATAGTAATCTGGGCAATTTGTTTTTCTTCTCTCAGGGACCCAATGCACAAACCAGGTGGAGAGCTAGTGATGGGAGGAACAGACCCAGAGTACTACACTGGTACCTTCAACTACATGGGCACCAGTGAGGCAGGAAAATGGGAGGTCAACATGAAAGGGTGAGATGTGACAGCTATGTGTGTATGTGTGCATGTGCAACAGTGGAGGCTGGTGAGGGGAGCTATAGGAGGACAGGCTCATTGTAATGCTAGAATGGAATAAATGCAATGGTATCAAATATATGGAAACTACGTTTGACTCCGTTCCATTAATTCCAGTCCAGCCATTACAATGAGCCCGTCCTCCTATAGCTCTTCTCACCAACCTCCACTGATGTGCAAGTTGTCTGTCTGTTTCTGTCTGTTTGTTTGTTTGTTTATCTGTGGGTCAGTATATACACATTTGCCTGTGTCAATGAACTTTACATGTGTATGTGTGTGTAATTTTCTCTCTCTCTCCCAGGGTGACAGTGGGGGAGGAGATGCTGTTCTGTAAGGAAGGCTGTACGGCAGTGATTGACACAGGCTCCTCCTACATCACAGGCCCCGCCTCCTCTGTGTCTGTACTGATGAAAACCATTGGAGCCACAGAACTGGCAGAGGGAGGGGTATGTACATCACAGAGCCACAGACTGTATCTTTATTGCCTAAAGAGTCTCTTAACTAACATCTTACCTTACCTTATGGGTGGAATAAGACGTGTTGTTTGTTCTCCTTTCAGTACACTGTAAACTGTGACCTGGTGAAGTCCTTACCCAGTGTCACCTTCCACCTCGGAGGCCATGAGTACTCACTCACTGAGGAGGACTACATCTTATGGGTAAGTAACGGAAATTGGCACAACTGGGATATACTGTACAGATACAGGGCAATTGTCATGTTTACCTTTGTAGCTACTATGTCATGTTTACTTTGTGTTATAGATGTGACATGTATGTTTTATAAATGCTAATTTATGGAAGTCTTTATCAGTATTTTTTTATGATTTGCTCTCCGTCTGCAGCAATCTCAGTTTGGAGAGGACATCTGTAGTGTGACCTTTAGGGGTTTGGATGTGCCGCCTCCTACTGGCCCTATCTGGATCCTGGGAGCCAACTTCATCGCCCGCTACTACACAGAGTTTGACCGTCGCAACAACCGCATAGGCTTTGCCACAGCAGTCTGACAGGAGCCTCTGCGTAGCCACCAAGCTTTTACTCTCTCTTGCTCTTACTTCCTTCATACTCTCTTTGTCTCTGTTACTGTCTCTTACAATCAGCCTGTATTTCTCACTTACACTCTCTTACACTCTATTATCGCGTTTCTCTTTCTCTCTCTTTCTCTGTCTCTTTATCACAGGGCCTGCCCTTTGTCCCCATCATTTTACACTTCTTGCATTCTGCCATGTCAAGTCATCATTTTGAATTCAATCTGTTCCAATTGCACTTTTCACCTCTTATCACCCAATCAGAATACATCTTTGTTTTTAGTTGACGATCATTGACGTGCAGCTAACAACAACTCACTTATTTTGTGTTATATATCATATGGCATGCTGATGTCATAGTTAATTTTTTTTAACAATCCTCATGTAATATCACTGTCTACATTGTCATGATGTAACAAGAATAAAGCTTGTTTATTGGAAATGTCTATATTATTGTTATTGTCTGCAGTCAAGGAATTTTGTTTGCAATCTAAGTTCTGAGAATGTCTGTTTTTCATCAGGGGAAACTCCAGCAGAAAACAAAGTGTTCCTCATTCACTGACCGCAGAAACACGAGCATCTTAATGTCTGTACAGAAATAAACTATCCAGATGTCTTCTATTTTGAGTCACAATATTAATATGATTTATCCTCTGAAGTTGAGCTAGAGATGAATTGATATCAGACAGTGTTAAAGTCCTTAGTTCTGGCAGGCTTTGGTCTACAGAGTGTGGATCTAATGTGGGAACTGATGGCGTGAAAATAGCACACACTGTATGTGTAGGATCCAGGGGTGGATGTAGAAAACCGGTTGAGTGATTTATCTTCTGTTCTGCTGTTCCCGCCACACTGAAGATACCTTTCACAGCATAGTGTCGTCTCTCTCTCTCGTTTCTCTGTCTTCTCATTCTCTTCTCTCTATCTTTTCTCTCATTTCATTCTCTGTCTCTTCACTCTCTCCACTCTCTTCTCTCTCTTCACTCTCTCTTTTCTCTCTCTTCATTCTCTCTCTTTTCTCTCTTCACTCTTTTCTCTTCATTCTCTCTTCTCTCTATCTTATCTCTCTTTTCTCTATACCTTCTCACTTTCTTTTTTGTCTCTTCTCTCCCTCTCTCGATTATTTGTTTTCTCTCACCATGTGCCAGCTGGCTAGGTCATTATTTATAAAACGTGTATGAGCTAGTGTATTTTTCCACAACATTTGTGGACAAATAAAAATTGTCTGCCCACCATTCATACTGGTAAGAGGGGTGAAGCAATTCAACTTCAACAAAACTTAACATTTACTGTAATGTTGAGTGATTTCTCTGAAACTAAACAGGACAGGATGGAAATGTCCCATGATGTCCTCAAGGAAACATAAGGCCATTTCAGTGTACATCTCAACCACAAAGGTCAGAGGTCATGATCAATCACAGGTCGGAAAGGTCACACAACCTGTCACTGGAGGATGACTTTGAAAGCGAAACCTGCTCTGCAAACAGAATTACCGGAAGACAGACTTTGTTCTTCTTGTATCTTTAACCTCCATTATAGCTAGTAGACACACAAAGAGATAAAAAGACAATAAATGCAGTCATATTTGTTGCAAACTGTTGTGGAGTTATTTTCAGAGGGAAAGTCCGTCCGGTGATGTGGGGTATAAAGAATAAAGATACCTAGACTGGAAGACGAACAACAATTTCCTTGTCTTCATCCCGGCACATCCTTGAATTGTTCACTAAGATGTTATCTGGAAGGTTCACCTTAACCTTTGAGGTTAAGGTGAAGATACTAGCACTGCTACTTTTAATGCTGGTACTTTTGAACATACTGTACAAGTATTCTCTCTACATGACTCTACAAAACATCTCCATTTCATTTAGCACTAGATCTGTAGTGGCTTTAGAATGGAAGCACATGTTATGTTTTACATAATTCTATGTTGAGGAGGAATATCGAATTACCAAAGGTTATTGTCAAGTATTTCCTGGAATATGCTGTGTTTATGAACTGTGGTCTGCGTTGAACCTAAGGGACACAAACCATGTTCCATCTGACCAATTCTCACAGTGGCATCATAAGGATTTGAACAGGAACTGTATTTAACCAATAGAACAGGTAATATGCATCTTGCACTTATTGTACACTATACTGATAAAAAATATAAACACAACATGCAACAATTTCAAAGATTTTACTGAGTAATAAATTCATTAGGCCCTAATCAATGGGTTTCAAATGACTGGGAATACAGATATGCATCTCTTGGTCACAGATACCTTAATCAGAAACTAGTCAGTATCTGGTGTGGCCACCATTTTCCTCATGTAGCACAACACATCTCCTTCGCATATAGTTAATCAGGCTGTGGAATGTTGTCCCACTTCTCTTTATTGGCTGTGCGAAGTTGCTGGATATTGGAGGGAACTGGAACAGACTGTCGTAGACGTCAATCCAATACATTATCATGCTGAAACGTGAGGGGATGGCGGAGGATGACTGGCACGACAATGGGCCTCACGATCTCATCACGTTATCTCTGTTGGAGGTGGCTTATGGTATAGAAATTAACATTCAGTTCTCTGGCAACTGCTCTGGTGGACATTCCTGCAGTCAGTATGCCAATTACATGCTCCCTCAAAACTTGAGACATCTGTGGCATTGTGTTGTGTGACAAAACTACACATTTTAGAGTGGCCTTTTATTGTCCCCAGCACACGGTGCACCTGGGTAATGATCATGCTGTTTAATCAGCTTCTTGATATGCCACACGTCAGGTGGATGGATTATCTTGGCATAGGAGAAATGCTCACTAACAGGGATATAAGCAAATTTGTGCACAAAATCTGAGAGAAATAAGCTTTTTGTGTGCGTGGATCATTTCTGGGATCTTTTATTTCAGCTCATGAAACATGGGGCCAACACTTTACATGTTACGTTTATATTTTTGTTACGTGTACATTACACAGGTGGAAAGAGTATTGAAATACACTATATATACAAAAGTACTGTATGTGGATATACTCATTTATTTTATTTCAGCCCCAAGAGCATTTATCTTATTCATCTGTAGTTTGTGTGTAGGGCTACATCTGTAGATGTCTGACCTCGACTATATACATTCAAAAGGCTGCCCTAACTTTTCACATTTTCAGTAGCACCTTGGGTAGTGAACCTGATTTTCTAAAATGTAAAGATAGATAGAATGTCTCCAACCCACTGTGAATGGAAGGGTGGGGTAGCAGAATTCCACTCAAATAAGATTAGTCAGCGGGCTAGTAGAGATGTGAATGCCATGATTTCCAATTGATTATTTGTGACATTATTCCCTGGGGTTATCCTGAATAAGGCGGTGTATGGTTGGGGTCAATTGTTTGATCGCAGGCCCTGGATAAAGTATTGAAAATGCCGGACCGAAAATAAAGACGGACATTCCCAATACATATGATATATTGTAGCAGGAGCCGGATGGCACTCCACACTGCCCTTTCCCACCTGGACAAAAGGAACACCTAAGTGAGAATGCTGTTCATTGACTAAAGCTCAGCCTTCAACACCATAGTGCCCACAAAGGTCATTACTAAGCTAAGGATCCTGGGACTAAACACCTCCCTCTGCAACTGGATCCTGGACTTCCTGACGGACTGCCCCCACGGTGGTAAAGGTAGGCAACAAGACATCTGCCACACTTATCCTCAACACGATGGCCACTCAGGGGTGCGTGCGTAGTCCCCTCCTGTACTCCCTGTTCATCCACGACTGCGTGGCCAAGCACCACTACAACACCATCATTAAGTTTGCTGATGACACAACAGTGGTAGGCCTGATCACCGACAACAATGAGACAGCCTATAGGGAGGAGGTCAGAGACCTGGCAGTGTGGTGCCAGGACAACAACCTCTCCCTAATCGTGAGCAAGACAAAGGAGATGATCGTGGACTACGGGAAAAGGAGGGCCGAAAACGCCCCCATTCACATCAACGGGGCTGTAGTGGAGCGAGAGTTTCGAGCGGTTCAAGTTCCTTGGTGTCCACATCACCAACAAACTATGATGGTCCAAACACACCAAGACAGCCGTGTAGAGGGCACATCAACACCTTTTCCCTCTCAGAAGACTGAAAAGATTTGGAATGGGTCCCCAGATTCTCAAAAAGTACTACAACTGTACCATCGAGAGCATCTTGACTGGTTGCATCACCGCCTGGTATGGCAAAAAACTTAGCATCCGACCACAAGGCGCTACAGAGGGTAATGCGCACGGCCCAGTACATCATTGGGGCCAAGCTTCCTGCCATCCAGGACCTATATACTAGGCGTGTCAGAGGAAGGCCCCAAAAATTTGGGTTGTGGTCAATTTTTTCACCCAAGTCATAGACTGTTCTATCTACTACCGCACGGCAAGCAGTACCGGAGTGCCAAGTCTAGGTCCAAAAGTCTCCTTATCAGCTTCTACCCCCAAGCCATAAGACTGCTGAACAATTATTCAGATGGCCACCTGGACAATTTACATTGAACCCCCAACCCCTTTGATTGTACACTGCTGCTATTTGCTGTTTATTATCTATGCATAGTCACTTTACCCCTACCTACATGTACAAATTAGCTTGACTAACCTGTACCCCTGCACATTGACTCGGTACCGGTACCCCCTGTTTATAGCCTCGGTATTGTTATTTTAGTGTGTTACTTTTTATAAAGAAATTTACTTTAGGTAATTTAGTAAATATTTTCTTAACTCTATTTCTTGAAGTGCATTGTTGGTTAACGGCTTGTAAGTAAGCATGTCATGGTAAGGTCTACACCTGTTGTGTTCGGCGCATGTGACAATTACAATTTGATTGGATTTGATTTGGCACCTAATCCATTGTTGGGTTGATTTTTGACATCCTGCTTCTTGACAGATGCAGACAGTGAAAGGTTTTAAATTTAATCAAACTGTGTCTTACACAAATAAACGATGTATGAATAAGTTTAATGGAGGATTGCCACGTGTCTTCCGATATTTCTGTTGCCATTTCTTTCTCCCAGGAAGCCTTTGTCTTTACCAATGACAGGCTTCTCATGTTTTGGATGGTTTTGTATATTCTGGAGATGTTTCCCCTAGCACTGGGGTTATTCTGAGTGTTAGCCAATGATGCTCCTGGGTGGAAGAGATGGGAACAGGTTGAGATGCTTTGAAGCATAGCTCCGTATTTGTAAGTATCTGAAAAAAATGAAATTGTGTTTGCTTTTCAGGAATTCTGGAAGTTTGGGAAGAGATCCACAAGGGTCAAAATTCCGTTTTGATATCATTGCTTGAATGCGGAATCAGTTAATGGTTGGAAATAGAAGTTGGCACATAACAGCATAGGAGTGATCATCTCTTTCAGACCAAAATTACTTCTGAACTGTGTCCATATCTTCGAGGCGCCTTTCACTTCTACGGGGTTCCGTGTGTGGGAGGTTAGTCCGATGCTTATTTGGGAGCAGAGTAGCGAGAGTGGAACGATAGGAGAGCATGAGTCTTTTTCCATAACAGACAATAAACTGTACGTTCATCCTTGTTTTTATATGTGTATGTCCAATAGGCAGAAATGTTTTTCCCCCCCAAGAAACGCACCTACACCCTCGAGATCAAAATCGAGGGTGTAGAAATTTATTACAGAAAATATGGTTTTATTTTTCGGTTGTTCGAGAACTGGTTTACAGATTCTCGGTTTCTTGTTGTTCCAAATGAAATATGTTATGATTTGGTCAAGAGACTTAAAAAATGAGATGGGAATGTAAATGTGTCATGTCTAGAAATTATTTGCAAAAAATTGGACAACGTTACAATTTTGATGGAATTAATGCGGCCTGGGGATGAGATTGGCAGCATGGGCCGTCAACCTCATTGTACTATATTTCTGGGTTAATTCTATACCAAGGTAGATGAAGGGGTTATTTTAAAGGGAATTCCATTGAAAGATGCACAAGATGCTGTGTCATTCACTGGGAATATAATCCTTTGGTTCAGGTTCAGCTTGTAACCTTCCTGTAGCACTAATTCCAAAAGGTTTTGGGACACTGTAAAGTCCATGGAGAATAAGAGCACCTCCTCCCAGCTGTCCACTGCACTGAGGCTAGGAAACACTGTCTCCACCGATAAATCTACGATAATCGAGAATTTCAATAAGAATTTTTCAACAGCCAGCCATGCTTTCCACCTGGCTACCGCTACCCCAGCCAACAGCTCTGCACCCCCCGCAGCAACCTGCTCAAGCCCCCCCCCTTCTCCTTCACCCAAATCCAGACAGCTGATGTTCTGAAAGAGCTGAAAAATCTGGACCCCTACAAATCAGCTGGGCTAGACAATCTGGAACATCTCTTTCTAAAATGATCTGCCGAAATTGTTGCAACCCCTATTACTAGCCTGTTCAACCTCTCTTTCGTGGCGTCTGAGATTCCCAAAGATTGGAAAGCAGCTGCGGTCATCCCCCTCTTCAAAGGGGGGGACACTCTTGACCCAAACTGCTAAAGACCTATATCTATCCTACCCTGCCTTTCTAAGGTCTTCGAAATCCATGTCAACAAACAGATTACCGACCATTTCGAATCCAACCGCACCTTCTCCGCTATGCAATCTGGTTTCAGAGCTGTTCATGGGTGCACCTCAGCCACGCTCAAGATCCTAAACGATATCTTAACCGCCATCGATAAGAAACAATACTGTGCAGCCGTATTCATTGATCTGGCCAAGGCTTTCGACTCTGTCAATCACCACATCCTCATTGGCAGACTCAATAGCCTTGGCTTCTCAAATGATTGCCTCGCCTGGTTCACCAACTACTTCTCTGATAGAGTTCAGTGTGTCAAATCGGAGGGCCTGTTGTCCGGGCCTCTGGCAGTCTCTATGGGGGTGCCACAGGGTTCAATTCTTGGGCCGAATCTCTTCTCTGTATACATCAATGATGTCGCTCTTGCTGCTGGTGAGTCTCTGATCCACCTCTACGCAGACGACACCATTCTGTATACTTCTGTCCCTTCTTTGGACACTGTGTTAACAACCCTCCAGACGAGCTTCAATGCCATACAACTCTCCTTCCGTGGCCTCCAACTGCTCTTAAATACAAGTAAAACTAAATGCATGCTCTTCAACCGATCGCTGCCCGCACCTGCCCGCCCGTCCAGCATCACTACTCTGGACGGTTCTAACTTGGAATATGTGGACAACTACAAATACCTAGGTGTCTGGTTAGACTGTAAACTCTCCTTCCAGACTCACATCAAACATCTCCAATCCAAAGTTAAATCTAGAATTGGCTTCCTATTTCACAACAAAGCATCCTTCACTCATGCTGCCAAACACACCCTTGTAAAACTGACCATCCTACCGATCCTCGACTTCGGCGATGTCATTTACAAAATAGCCTCCAACACCCTACTCAATAAATTGGATGCAGTCTATCACAGTGCCATCCATTTTGTCACCAAAGCCCCATACACTACCCACCACTGCGACCTGTACGCTCTCGTTGGCTGGCCCTCGCTTCATACTTGTCGCCAAACCCACTGGCACCAGGTCATCTACAAGACCCTGCTAGGTAAAGTCCCCCCTTATCTCAGCTCACTGGTCACCATAGCAGCACCCACCTGCCAACGAACTACAAAAATCTCTGTAACTGGAAACAATCTCCCTCACTAGCTTTAAGCACCAGCTGTCGGAGCAGCTCACAGATTACTGCACCTGTACATAGCCCATCTATAATTTAGCCCAAACAACTACCGCTTCCCCTACTGTTTTTATTTATTTATTTTGCTCCTTTGCACCCCATTATTTCTATTTTGCACTTTCTTCCACTGCAAATCTACCATTCCAGTGTTTTAATTGCTTTATTGTATTTACTTCGCCACCGTGGCCTTTTTTTGCCTTTACTTCCCTTATCTCACCTCATTTGCTCACATTGTATATAGACTTATGTTTCTACTGTATTATTGACTGTATGTTTGTTTTACTCCATGTGTAACTCTGTGTTGTTGAATGTGTCAAACTGCTTTGCTTTATCTTGGCCAGGTCGCAATTGTAAATGAGAACTTGTTCTCAACTTGCCTACCTGGTCAAATAAAGGTGAAATAAATAAATAAATAAAAACCCACTGGTTCCAGGTCATCTATAAGTCTTTGCTAGGTAAAGTCCTGCCTTATCTCAGCTCGCTGGTCACCATAGCAACACCCACCTGTAGCATGCGCTCCAGCAGGTATATTTCACTGGTCATCCCCAAAGCCAACACCTCTTTGGCTGCCTTTCCTTCCAGTTCTCTGCTGCCAATGACTGGAACAAACTGCAAAAGTTACTGAAGCTGGAGACTTATATCTCCCTCACTAACTATACGCACCAGCTGTCAGAGCAGCTTACTGATCACTGCACCTGTACACAGCCCATCTGTAAATAGCCCACCCAAGTACCTCATCCCCATATAGTTTTTTTTGTTGCTCTATTTCAACCACAGTATCTCTAATTGCACAGCATCATCTGCACATCTATCACTCCAGTGTTAATGCTAATTTCCAGTGTTAATACCACTATGGCCTATTTATTGCCTTACCTCCCTAATCTTACTACATTTGCACACACTGTATATAGAGTTTTCTATTGTGTTATTGACTGTACGTTTGTTTATCCCATGTTTAACCTCTCTGGGCTAGGTGGGACGCTTTCTACTGTATTATTGACTGTATGTTTGTTTTACTCCTTGTGTTACTAACTCTGTATGTGTCGAACTGCTTTTCTTTATCTTGGCCAAGTCGCAATTGTAAATGAGAACTTGTTCTCAACTTGCCTACCTGGTTAACTCTGTGTTGTTGTTTTTGTTGCACTGCTTTGCTTTTCTTGGTCAGGTCGCAGTTGTAAATGAGAACTTGTTCTCAACTGGCCAATCTCAGGGTTTTTTTAAACCTGAAATCCTGCAGAATATATTCAGCGTATCTATAACCGTGGGGATTGTATTGTGAGGGTCCGAAATAAGCAGCAGAAGGTTTTCTGCATTTAACGAAAGTTTGTGATTTACACCGGCTCTATTTATACTTGCAAAATGTTCATTTGTACGTAGGGATTTACAGTAGCTGTCACGACTTCTGCCGAAGTCGATGGATGCCTCTCCTTGTTCGGGCGGTGTTCGGTGGTTGATGTCACCGGTTATCTAGCCATCGCCAATCCATTTTTCATTTTCCATTTGTTTTGTCTTGTTTTCTCACACACCTGGTTTTCATTTCCCTCATTATGTGTTGTATATTTAACCCTCTGTTCAACCCCATGTCTTTGTGTGGTATTGTTTATTTGTAAGTGCTTGTGCACCTTTGTTTGACTGGTAAGCGTCGGGTTATTGTGCCCATATTTTGTATTTCGTATGCCGTAGGTTTTACTATTAAACTGCTCCGACTATTACCAAGTTCTGCTCTACTGCGTCTGACTTCCCTGCCACTAGTTAGGCACCCCTTACAGTAGCAAGCAGTTCTATCGCAATATAAAAAAGAGGCAAAAGTAGACATCCCTGTCTCGTGCCTCTATGTAGAGGGAAGTAGTCTGAGATAATTTTTGCTTGTACATACAGACCCCATGGGGGATGAGTATAATATTTTGATCCATGATTTAAGTACTTCACCAAATCATCATTTATCAAGGGCTGTGAATATGTATTCCCATTCGATTCGATCTAATGACTTCTCAGCGCCCAGTGAGGTTACTACTTAAAGCGATTCCGTTGACTAACTGGCATTGACTATATTGAAAGGGTTTCGGATGTTGAAAATAGATTGTCGTCCTGCCATAAAGTTTGTTTGATCCGGGTGAATTATGGATGGCATGGCAGTTGCCAGATGGTGTGAGAGGACTTTCACTAACATCTTATAAACATCTTATAAATGTTAGACACAAAGCAAAGAGACTGGCCTGTAGGATCCGCAAATGGATGAGTCTTTGTCTTTTTTTGTTGTAAGACTGATATGACTGCCTGATTAAGGGTTGGAGGTAGTTTATTCTTATCAATTGCCTCGGGGAAAACCGTGCATAATAGTGGGGTTAATCTAAGAGAGAACAATTTATAAAATTCTACCAGGAATCCATCGGGTCCCAGTGATTTCTCGCATTGCATGCTAGCGATGGCTTGATCTATTTCCGATATGGAGAATGAAAAGTCAAGTATGGTTCATTGTTCTTTATTTATAGTTGGAACGTCAAGTTTCTCATAGAAAGACTACATAAGGGAGTTGTTTGTCGTTTCTGACATATATGAGTTCTGGTAGAAACATTTAAATTGATGCCGATGGAGTCTACGAACGCGTTCCCGTTTTTGTGCCATACGATAGCAATTTGGCCAGATGTAGATGCCTGTCTTAATTGGGGCAGAGTAGTTACGTTTTGTTTTAAATACCTTATTTAGATAAGAATTTAGACCCTTTGCTACGAGACTCGAAATTGTGCTCAAGTGCATCCTGTTTCCATTGATCATCTTTGAGATGTTTCTACAACTTGATTGGAGTCCACCTGCGGTAAAATCAATTGATTGGACATAATTTGGAAAGGCACACACCTGTCCATATAAGATCCCTTAGTTGACAGTGCATGTCAGAGCATAAACCAAGCCATGAGGTCGAAGGAATTGTCCGTAGAGCTCCGAGACAGGATTGTGTCGAGGTACAGATCTGGGGAAGGGTACCAAAAAATGTCTGCAGCATTGAAGATGCCCTAGAACAGTGGCCTCCATCATTCTTAAATGGAATACGTTTGGAAAAAAACAAGACTCTGGCCACCTGGCCAAACTGAGCAATCGGGGGAGAAGGGCCTTGGTCAGGCAGGTGACCAAGAATCCGATGGTCACCCTGACAGAACCCCAAAGTTCATCTGTGGAGATGGGAGAATCTTCCAGAAGTACAACTATCTCTGCAGCACTCCACCGATTAGGCCTTTATGGTAGAGTGGCCAGACGGAAGCCACTCCTCAGTAAAAGGTACATGACAGTCCACTTGGAGTTTGCTCCTCAGACCATGAAAAACAAGATTCTCTGGTCTGATGAAACCAAGATTGAACTCTTTGGCCTGAACACCAAGCATCACATCTGGAGGAAACCTGCCACCATCCCTATGGTGAAGGATGGTGGTGGCAGCATCATGCTGTGGGGATGTTTTTCAGCGGCTCGGACTGGGAGACTAGTCGGGATTGAGGGAAAGATGAACAGAGCAAAGTACAGAGAGATCCTCGATGAAAACCTGCTCTAGAGCACTCAGGACCTCAGACTGGAACAGAGGTTCACATTCCAACAGGACAATGACCTAAAGCATACAGCCAAGATAATGTAGGAGTGGCTTCGGGATAAGTCTCTGAATGTCCTTGAGCTGTCCAGCAGGAGCCTGGACTTGAACCCGATCAAGCATCTCTGGAGAGACCTGAAAATAGCTGTGCAGCCACCCTCCCATCCAACCTGACAGAGCTTGAGAGGATCTGCAGAGAGGAATGGGAGAAACTCCCCTTGTGCTAAGCTTGTAGCGTCATACCCAAGACCACTCGAGGCTGTAATCGCTGCAAAAGGTGCTTCAACAAAGTATTGAGTAAAGGGTCTGAATACTTATATAAACATGATATTTCTGTTTTTTATATATATATATAAATATAAATCTCACAACATTTCTGAGAAAAAAAAACGTTTTTGTTTTGTCATTATGGAGTATTGTGTAGACTGATGAGAAAAAATTTATTTTAGAATAAGGCTGTAACATAACAAAATGTGGAAAAAGTCAAGAGGTCTGAATACTTTACGAATCAACTGTAATTGCATTAAGTATTAAGGAATGCCTCACCAATATCCAATGATAGAGCATGGCGCGAATTACAAACACCTCAAAAATCCAAAAACTTCAATTTTTCAAACATATGACTATTTTACACCATTTTAAAGACAAGACTCTCCTTTATCTAACCACATTGTCCGATTTCAAAAAGGCTTTACAACGAAAGCAAAACATTAGATTATGTCAGGAGAGTACCCAGCCAGAAATAATCACACACCCATTTTTCAAGCTAGCATATAATGTCACAAAAACCAAAACCACAGCTAAATGCAGCACTAACCTTTGATGATCTTCATCAGATGACACTCCTAGGACATTATGTTATACAATACATGCATGTTTTGCTCAATCAAGTTCATATTTATATCAAAAAACAGTTTTTTACATTAGCATGTGACGTTCAGAACTAGCATACCCACCGAACACTTCCGGTGAATTTACTAAATTACTCACGATAAACGTTCACAAAAAACATAACAATTATTTTAAGAATTATAGATACAGAACTCCTTTATGCAATTGCGGTGTCCGATTTTAAAATAGCTTTTCGGTGAAAGCACATTTTGCAATATTCTGAGTACATAGCCCGGCCATCATGGCTAGCTAATTTGACACCCACCAAGTTTGGCACTCACCAAACTCAGATTTACTATAAGAAAAATTGGATTACCTTTGCTGTTCTTCATCAGAATGCACTCCCAGGACTTCTACTTCAACACCCAATGTTGTTTTGGTTCCAAATAATCCATAGTTATATCCAAATAGCTGCATTTTGTTCTTGCGTTCAAGACACTATCCGAAGGGTGACGCGCCGGCGCGTATCGTGACAAAAAAATTACAAATATTCCATTACCGTACTTAGAAGCATGTGAAACGCTGTTTAAAATCAATTTTTATGCAATTTTCCTCGTAAAGTAGTGATAATATTCCAACCGGGAGACCTTGTTTTCGTTCAAACACTGAAAATAGAAAATGGAGTCTTCACATGCACGCACTCTCCAGTGTCATTGTTCTCAGAACGATCACTTTCCAATTGTCCTACTGTTTTTCACCCAGGGACTGCAGAGTTATCATTCCCCATTCTGGCGCCTTCTGAGAGCCTATGGGAGCCTTAGAAAATGTCACGTTACAGCAGAGATTCTCTATTTTCGATAAAGAGGCTACAGAAGGCCAAGAAATGGTCAGACAGGGCACTTCCCATATAGAATCTTCTCAGGTTTTGGCCTGCCATATGAGTTCTGTTATACTCACAGACACCATTCAAACAGTTTTAGAAACTCTAGGGTGTTTTCTATCCAAATCAAATAATTATATGCATATTCTAGTTTCTGGGCAGGAGTAATAACCAGATTAACTCGGGTACGTTTTTTATCCGGCCGTGAAAATACTGCCCCCTATCCTACAGGTTAAATCCACAGTGTAGATGAAGGTTGCTGTTTATTTATTTGGAGTGGTCAAGGATTGGATTTAGAACACACATTAAGTTCCCACCAAGTATTAGATGGTGTGTATCCATGTTTGGGATCAGTGAAATCATGTTAGTAAAGAAGAGATGGTCATCCCAATTTTTCTGAATAGTATTCCAGAAACAATCACATATAATGCCCATTGTTATCGGATATGGCATTGCTAGCAGTGAACTGCACGTCCTTGTGTATTATAATTGCTGTACTGTGGCTTTTGGAGTTAAAATGTGTGTGGAACTGTTGATCCACCCATACCTTTGCAAGACGATTTTGACCTCGAGGGTGTAGGTGGGTTTCTTGGAGAAAAACGATTTCTGCCATTTAATTTGTGTAAATGTGAGAGAATCTTATTTCTTCTTATCCTGCTGTTAGTCCCTTCGCATTCCAGCTTATCATTTTCTAGTAAGTATACATAGCCCTGATTGTGGTGAATAGCCTTCCCAACCAATCCACAAACATTTTAGATGGTGGGAGAGAAAGAAAAGAGAAAAATCTTTAAGTAAAAGCAGTGTGATCATAATTATCATAGTTATCATAATCAACCTTCAATGAACTTCTTCAATTCTATTATGATTCTAGTTTGGTATAAACAGATTAAGGACCCCCCCCCTCCCCCCAATCTTATTTCAATCAACTTTTGAATGTAGATACAAATATAATACTTTTTGTATCCATGGTCCTTGTAGGGGTTGACACATTTTTCAATAGGGAAAATCAAGTCTGACATTTCTAAGTGGAATTTACACATTTCCGAAGCCTTTTTAAACCTCAAATACAAGTTATATATTTATTGCACTGCAACAGCTTGATCAAATTAAGATCTTAATCAACTTCAGCCATTACTGGAGTGTCTCCATGTATTCATCAAAGATCAGACAAGTTTGAATTATAGAGGAATCCATAGATCTCTCAGAGGATATGATGCTTTGTAAGGGTTATTAAAGAATCCTAAAAGACCTGGAGTTTAAACCCAGAGAGAATAAAGGGCTCAAGACTAATAGTTTGGATGATGAATAACAGTGCCATTAGAAGACGCAGCAGCCCCATTGCATGTGTTACAGAAGTATGAGTTCTCCTCTCTGTGTGATCCTGCCAGCCAGACCAGAGTTTTTTGTAAAAGACAGTAAATTTGGCTCACTCTATAGTTCTTATTTTTCTTAAGAGAGGTCACTGGATACTTCCCAGATTACAAAATTCTAAATCTGATCCCAGCAAGCACATAATGTTCTGAGAACCATATGTTTCTTGGAGCTTGGTGAGAGCGTGGTAGTCCTATAGTTATTTTACATTCAACCTTCCCACAACTTTCTGAGATTGGTACAAGATAGTTGCTTGACTTAGGAACATTTTCAGCACATTTAAGGACCTTGAAAAAAAAAACATAATTTTCTTGTTATTTCATTACTTTAACATAGTGGTCACCAACCGGTTGATTGTGATCTACTGGTTGATCGCCAAGGCATTTCTAGTCAATCGCCAAACAATGATAAAGCCTGCGTTCCTGTTTTTATATTAGTTTTGCGCTTATTGAGGTAGGTGAGACAGCATCCCAAGCCGCGTCCTCAGAGCATGTGCAGACCAGCTGTCTGGAGTGTTTACGGACATGTTCAATCTCTCCCTATCCAAGTCTGTTGTCCCCACTTGCTTCAAGATGTCCCCCATTGTTCTTTTTCCCAAGATTGAACTAAATGTATATCACCCCATGGCACTTACTTCTGTCATCATGAAGTGCTTTGAGATGTTAGTTAAGGATCACCTCCACCTTACCCGACACCCTAGACCCACCACAATTTACATACCGCCCCAACAAATCCACCAATGATGCAATCGCCATCGGACTGCACACTTCTCTACCCCATCTGGACAAGAGGAATACTTATGTAAGAATGTGGTTCATCGACTACAGCTCAGCCTTCAACACCATATTGCCCTCCAAGCTCATCACTAAGCTTGGGGCCCTGGGTCTGAACCCTGCCCTGTGCAACTGGGTCCTGGACTTTCTGACGGGCCGACCCCAGGTGGTGAAGGTAGGCAACAACACCTCCGCTACACTGATCCTCAACACGGGGAGCCCACAAGGGTGCGTGCTCAATGCCCTCTTGTACTCCCTCTTCACCCATGACAGTGTGGCCACGCATGTCTCCAACTCAATCATTAAGTTTTCAGATGACACAGCAATGGTAGGCCTGATTACTAACAACAACGAGACAGCCTACAGGGAGGAGGTGAGGGCTCTGGCAGAGTGGTGTCAGGAAAATAACCTCTCAATCAACGTCCACAAAAGCAGAGAGACAGCAGAGGGAGCATGCCCCATTCACATAGATGAACCACAGTTGAAGGGTGAAAAGTTTCAAGTTCCTCAGTGTGCTCATCACTGACAAGCTGAAATGGTCCATCCACACAGACAGTGTGGTGAAGAAGGCACAACAGCTCCTCTTCAACCTCAGGAGGCTGAAGAAATGTCTTAGACCCTAAGACCCTTAAAAACTGCTACAGATGCACCATTGAGAGCATACGGTCGGGCTGTATCACCGCCTTGTAAGGCAACTGCACCATCATTAACCACAGGGCACTCCAGGGGGTGGGGCGGTCAGCCCAACGCATCACTGGGGGCACACTGCCTGCCCTCCAGGACATCAACAGCACCTGTTTTCAAGGAAGACCAAGAAGATCATCAAGGAGCTCCGAGCCACGGCCTGTTCCACCATCTAGGCGGAGACAGTACAGGTGCATCAAAGCTGAGACTGAAAAACAACTTCTATCTCCAGGCCATCAGACTGTTAAATAGTCACCACTGCCCTCCGCACAGTACTCTGCCCTGAACATTAGTCACTGTTACAAGCCAGCCACCACCCGGTACTCAGCCCTGCACCTTAGAGACTGCTGACCTATGTACATTGAACACTAGTCACTTTAATAATGTTTACATACTCTTTTACACACTTCATATGTATATGCATATGATCGGATTCCACGCTTCAAGATTGCTTCGATCACGTGGACTGGGATTTGATTCTGCATAGCGTCGTACAATAACATTGATGAATACGCTGATTCGGTGAGCGAGTTTATTAGCAAGTGCATCGGTGATGTTGTACCCACAGCGTCTATTAAAACATTCCCCAACCAGAAACCGTGGATTGATGGCAGCATTTGCGCAAAACTGAAAGCGCGAACCACTGCTTTTAATCAGGGTACGGTGACCGGAAACATGACCGAATACAAACAGTGTAGCTATTCCCTCCACAAGGCAATCAAACAAGCTAAGCTTCAGTATAGAGACAAAGTAGAGTTGCAATTCAATAGCTCAGGCACGAGAGGTATGTGGCAGGGTCTACAGTCAATCGGACTACAAAAGGAAAACCAGCCCCGTCGCGGACCACGATGGCTTGCTCCCAGACAAACTAAACAACTTCTTTGCTCGCTTTGAGGACAATACAGTCCCACTGACACGGGCCGCTACCAAAACCTGCGGGCTCTCCTTCACTGCAGCCAACGGGAGTAAAACATTTAAATGTGTTAACCCTCGCAAGGCTGCCGGCCCAGACGGTATCCCCATCCGTGTCCTCAGAGCATGCGCAGACCAGCTGGCTGGTGTGTTCACAGACATATTCAATCAATCCTTATCCCAGTCTGCTGTTCCCATATGCTTCAAGAGGGCCACCATTGTTCCTGTTCCCAAGAAAGCGAAGGTAACTGAGCTAAATGACTATCGCCCCGTAGCACTCACTTATATCATCATGAAGTGCTATGAGAGACTAGTCAAGGACCATATCACCTCCACCCTACCTGACACCCTAGACCCACTCCAATTTGCTTACCGCCCCAATAGGTCCACAGACGACGCAATCACACTGCACACTGCCCTAACCCATCTGGACAAGAGGAATACCTATGTAAGAGTGCTGTTTATCGACTACAGCTCAGCATTTAACACCATAGTACCCTCCAAACTCATCATTAAGCTCGAGACCCTGGGCTTCGACCCCGCCCTGTGCAACTGGGTCCTGGACTTCCTGACGGGCCGCCCCCAGGTGGCGAGAGTAGGTAATAACATCTCGACCCCACTGATCCTCAACACTGGGGCCCCACAAGGGTGCATTCTCAGCCCTCTCCTGTAGTCCCTGTTCACCGATGACTGCGTGGCCATGCACGCCTCCAACTCAATCATCAAGTTTGCAGAAAACACGAGAGTGGTAGGCTTGATTACCAACAACGACGAGACGGCCTACAGGGAGGAGGTGAGGGCCCTCGGAGTGTGGTGTCAGGAAAATAACCTCACACTCAATGTCAACAAAACAAAGGAGATGATCGTGGACTTCAGGAAACAGCAGAGGGAGCAGCCCCCTATCCACATCGACGGGACAGTAGCGGAGAAGGTGGAAAGTTTTAAGTTCCTCGGCGTACACAGGAACACGGAAAAACTGAAATGGTCCACCCACACAGACAGCGTGGTGAAGAAGGCACAGCAACGCCTCTTCAACCTCATGAGGCTGAAGAAATTCGGCTTGTCACCAAAAACACTCACAAACTTTTACAGATGCACAATCGAGAGCATCCTGTCGGGCTGTACCACCGCCTGGTACGGCAACTGCTCCGCCCACAACCATAAGGCTCTCCAGAGGGTCGTGAGGTCTGCACAACTCATCACCGGGGGCAAACTACCTGCCCTCCAGGACACCTACACCACCCGATGTCACAAGAAGGCCAAAAAGTTCATCAAGGACTACAACAACCCGAGCCACTGCCTGTTCACCCCGCTATCATCCAGAAGGCGAGGTCAGTACAGGTGCATCAAAGCGGGGACCGAGAGACTAAAAAACAGCTTCTATCTCAAGGCCATCAGACTGTTAAACAGCCATCACTAACATTGAGTGGCTGCTGCCAACATACTGACTCAGCTCTAGCCACGTTAATAATGAAAAAATGTATGTAATAAATGTATCACTAGCCACTTTAAACAATGCCACTTTATATAATCCGCTAACATCAAGGCGGTGACCCGATTCTGTAGGTTCATGCTCTACAACATTCGCAGAGTACGACCCTGCCTTACACAGGAAGCGGCGCAGGTCCTAATCCAGGCACTTGTCATCTCCCGTCTGGATTACTGCAACTCGCTGCTGGCGGGGCTCCCTGCCTGTGCCATTAAACCCCTACAACTCATCCAGAACGCCACAGCCGTCTGGTGTTCAACCTTCCCAAGTTCTCTCACGTCACCCCGCTCCTCCGCACACTCCACTGGCTTCCAGTTGAAGCTCGCATCTGCTACAAGACCATGGTGCTTGCCTACGGAGCTGTGAGGGGAACAGCACCTCCGTACCTTCAGGCTCTGATCAGTCCCTACACCCAAAGAAGGGCACTGCGTTCATCCACCTCTGGCCTGCTCGCCTCCCTACCTCTGTGGAAGCACAGTTCCCGCTCAGCCCAGTCAAAACTGTTCGCTGCTCTGGCACCCCAATGGTGGAACAAGCTCCCTCACGACGCCAGGACAGCGGAGTCAATCACCACCTTCCGGAGACACCTGAAACCCCACCTCTTTAAGGAATACCTGGGATAGGATAAAGTAATCCTTCTAACCCCCCCCCCCCAAAAAAAGATATAGATGTACTATTGTAAAGTGGTTGTTCCACTGGATATCATAAGGTGAATGCACCAATTTGTAAGTCGCTCTGGATAAGAGTGTCTGCTAAATGACGTAAATGTAAATGTATAATGTTTACATACCCTACATTACTCATCTCATATGTATATACGGTACTCTATACCATCTACAGCATCTTGCCTATGCCGTTCGGCCATCGCTCATTCATATATTTGTATGTACATATTGTTATTCATTTCTTTACACTTGTGTGTTTAAGGTAGTTGTTGTGAAATTGTTAGGATAGATTACTTGTTAGATATTACTGCATGGTCGGAACTAGAAGCACAAGCATTTCGCTACACTCGCATTAACATCTGCTAACCATGTGTATGTGACAAATTAAATTTGATTTGATATGCTGCATTCTAGTCAGGGCTCATTCTATATATCTACTGCTGTACACACCTTTTTATATTCATATACTGTCATATACTGTCCATACTGTCTGTACACACTAGTATATAGATACACTAAATGTACAATTAAAAAAAGAATGGAGAGCCGCACACTCTAGGAGCTCAGATGCAAAAAAATGTATGTCCAACGTTTCGACAGACAAGCTGTCTTCATCAGGATATAATGACAAACACTGCGGGATGACTCATTTATATAGTGTCAAAAGACACACAGGTGTCTGTAATCATGGCCGGGTGTGGCCTGATATCATTGGTTAATTCTCATATATTAACCTCTTTTAGCGCTGATCCCGTAACCGAGATCAACATCCAGCGAAAAATCAGAGCGCCATATTCATAACCAAATCCATAACCAAATCTAATAATTTCTGTTTCTCAAACATAGGACTATTTTACACCGTTTTATAGATACACTTCTCCTGAATCGAACCACGTTGTCCGATTTCAAAAAGGCTAAACAGGGAAAGCAAAACATTACATTATGTTAGGAGAGTACATCGTCAAAATAGCCACACCGCCATTTTCCGACCAACCACATGCATCACAAATAACCAAAACACAGCTAAATGAAGCACTAACCTTTGACAATCTTCATCAGATGACACTCCTAGGACATCATGTTACACAATACATGCATTCTTTTGTTCGATAAAGTTCATATTTATATATAAAAACTCCCGTAGCGTTGCAGACTACGCGGTAGATTTACGCACATTGGCCACTAATAGTGCCTGGAAACCAGAATTTCTTTTCGACACGTTCCTTCACGGATTATCGGAGGAGGTTAAAGACGAGCTCACAGCCCGGGAGCTTCCCATGGACCTCGCCTCCCTCACCGCCTTGACCTTACGAATCCATGGGCGGCAACGGGAACGTAGGAGGGAGAGGAGGTCTGTTCCCGGTCACACCCTGGACCCCTACAAATCAGCCGGGCTAGACAATCTTCTAAAATGATCTGCCAAAATTGTTGCAACCCCTAATACTAGCCTGTTCAACCTCTCTCTTTGTATCGTCTGAGATCCCAAAAGATTGGAAAGCTGCCGCGGTCATCCCCCTCTTCAAAGGAGAGACACTATAGACCCAAACTGCTACAGACCAATATGAATCCCACCGCACCTTCTCCGCTATGCAATCTGGTTTCAGAGCTGGTCATGGGTGCAGCTATATTCATCGACCTGGCCAAGGCTTTCGACTCTGTCAATCACCACATTCTTATCGGCAGACTCAACAGCCTTGGTTTCTCAAATGACTGCCTCGCCTTGGTCACCAACTACTTCTCAGACAGAGTTCAGTGTGTCAAATCGGAGGGCCTGTTGTCCGGTCCTCTGGCAGTGTCTATGGGGTGCCACAGGGTTCAATTCTCGGGCCGACTCTTTTCTCTGTATATATCAATGATGTCGCTCTTGCTGCTGGTGATTCTCTGATCCACCTCTACGCAGACGACACCATTTTGTATACTTACATTTTACATTTTACATTTTAGTCATTTAGCAGACGCTCTTATCCAGAGCGACTTACAGTAGTGAATGCATACATTTCAATTCATTTCATACATTTTTTTCCCCCCTCTGGCCCTTCTTTCGACACTGTGTTAACTAACCTCCAGACGAGCTTCAATGCCATACAACACTCCTTCCGTGGCCTCCAACTGCTCTTAAATGCAAGTAAAACTAAATGCTCTTCAACCGATCGCTGCCCACACCTGTCCGCCCGTCCAACATCACTACTCTGGATGGCTCTGACTTAGAATATGCGGACAACTACAAATACCTAGGTGTCTGGTTAGACTGTAAACTCTACTTCCAGACTCACATTAAGCATCTCCAATCCAAAATGAAATCTAGAATCGGCTTCCTACTTCGCAACACAGCCTCTTTCACTCATGCTGCCAAACATACCCTCGTAAAACTGACTATCCTACCGATTCTTGACTTCGGCGATGTCATTTACAAAATAGCCTCCAACACTCTACTCAGCAAATTGGATGCAGTCGATCACAGTGCCATCGGTTTTGTCACCAAAGCCCCATATACTACCCACCACTGCGACCTGTATGCTCTCGTTGGCTGGCCCTCGCTTCATATTCGTTGCCAAACCCACTGGCTCCAGGTCATTTATAATTCTTTACTTGGTAAAGCCCTGCCTTATCTCAGCTCACTGGTCCACATAGCAGCACCCACCTGTATCATGCGCTCCAGCAGGTATATCTCACTGGTCACCCCCAAAGCCAGTTCCTCCTTTGGCCGCCTTTCCTTCCAGTTCTCTGCTGCCAATGACTGGAACGAACTACAAATATCACTGAAGCCGGAGACTCATATCTCCCTCACTAACTTTAAGCACCAGCTGTCAGAGCAGCTCACAGATCATTGCACCTGTACATAGCCCATCTGTAAATAGCCCATCCAACTACCTCATTCCCCATACTGTTATTTATGTTATTTATTTTGCTCCTTTGCACCCCAGTATTTCTATGAGCACACTCATAAGATTCTTAGCCCCTCTGCTGTTCGTCTTTTGTTGCCCCACACCCTCCGTATACATCCCACTTTACATGTGTCTAGGATTAAACCTATGTCTCACAGCCGTTTGTCTCCTGTTTCCAGGCCCACCACTCTCCCCTGTCTCATCGACGGCCTACTGGCGTACACGGTGAGGCGCCTCCTGAAAGTTTGACCGCAAGACAGGGGATTCCAGTACCCGGTTCACTGGGAGGGTTATGGCCCAAAGATGAGGTGCTGGGTCCCCGCTAGGGACATCCTGGACCCAGCCCTAATTGCTGAGTTCCACCGCCGGCACCCCGGTCAACCAGGTATGAGCCCAGGTAGGATGCTTAGCGGGGGGGTACTGTCACACCCTGATCTGTTTCACCTGTCTTTGTGCTTGTCTCAACCTCACACCAGATGTCTCCCATCTCCCTCATTATCCCCTGTGTATTTATACCTGCGTTTGTCTGTTGCCAGTTCGTCTTGTCCCATCAAGTCCTACCAGTGTGTTCCCATGTTTCCTGTGCTCTAGTTTTTGTTTTTCCTAGTCTTCCCAGTTTTGTCCTTTCTGCCTGTCATGACCCTGATCCTGCCTGCCGTCTTGCACCTGCCTGACTCTGATTTGGATTACGACTCTTTGCCTGCCTTGACCTACAGATTGCCTGCCACCCTGCTTTGACTTACCTTTTGCTTGACTCTTGTTCTATAATAAACTCAAATCAAATCAAATTTGATTAGTCACATCCGCCGAATACAACAGGTGTAGACATTACAGTGAAATGCTTACTTACACTAACTGACAGTGCAGTTTAAAAAAATACAGATAAGAATGAGAGATAAAAGTAACAAGTAATTAAAGAGGAGCAGTAAAAAATAACAATATATACACAGAGGTGTGCCGGTACAGAGTCAGTGTGCGGGGGCACCGGCTAGTTGAGGTAGTATGTACATGTAGGTAGAGTTAATTAAAGTGACTATGCATAGATGACAACAGAGAGTGGTAGTGGTGTAGAGAGGAGAGGGGGTTCAATGTAAATAGTCCAGGTGGGCGTTTGATTATTTGTTCAGCAGTCTTATGGCTTGTGGTAGAAGCTGTTAAGGAGCCATTTGGACATAGACTTACCGCTCCGGTACCGCTTGCCGTGCGGTTGCAGAGTCTATGACTTGGGTGACTGGAGTCTTTGCCAATTTTTGGGGCCTTTCTCTGACACCGCCTAGTATATAGGTCCTGGATGGCAGGAAGCTTGGCCCCAGTGATGTACTGGGCCGTACGCACTACCCTCTGTAGCGCCTTACAGTCGGATACCAAGCAGCTGCCATACCAGGCGGTGATGCAACCGGTCAGGATGCTCTTAATGGTGTGGGGGCTGTGCTTTGGCAAAGTGGGTGGGGTTATATCCTACCTGTTTGGCCCTGTCCGGGGGTTTCATTGGATGGGGCCACAGTGTCTCCTGACCCCTCCTGTCTCAGGCTCCAGTATTTATGCTGCAGTAGTTTATGTGTCGGGGGCTAGGGTCAGTCTGTCACATCTGGAGTATTTCTCTTGTCTTATCCGGTGTCCTGTGTGAATTTAAATATGCTCTCTCTAATTCTCTCTTTCTCTCTCTCTCGGAGGACCTGAGCCTTAGGACCATGCCTCAGGACTACCTGGCATGATGACTCCTTGCTGTCCCCAGTCCACCTGGCCATGCTGCTGCTCCAGTTTTAACTGTTCTGCCTGCGGCTATGGAACCCTAACCTGTTCACCGGACGTGCTACCTGTCCCAGACCTGCTGTCCCAGACCTGCTGGAACCCTGACCTGTTCACCGGACGTGCTACCTGTCCCAGACCTGCTGTTTTCAACTCTCTAGAGACAGCAGGAGCGGTAGAGATACTCTCAAAGATCGGCTATGAAAAAGCCAACTGACACTTACTCCTGTGTTGCTGACTTGTTGCACCCTCGACAACTACTATGATTATTATTATTTGACAATGCTGGTCATTTATGAACATTTGAACATCTTGTCCATGTGCTTTTATAATCTCCACCCGGCACAGCCAGAAGAGGACTGGCCACCCCTCATAGCCTGGTTCCTCTCTAGGTTTCTTCCTAGGTTTTGGCCTTTCTAGGGAGTTTTTCCTAGCCACCGTGCTTCTACACCTGCATTGCTTGCTGTTTGGGGTTTTAGGCTGGGTTTCTGTACAGCACTTTGAGATATCAGCTGATGTAAGAAGGGCTACATAAATACATTTGATTTGATTTGATTTGATTTACTGGTGCAGCTGTATAACGTTTGAGGATCTAGGGACCCATACCAACTACATTCCATTCTCAGCATCAACAAAACTCTCTCTATCATCTATCTGTGATCAGGTGTGTTGGCCGCACCCATTTACTAGCCACACCTGATCTTAATGAGTGTTTGTTTCCTTTGAAATGGAGTCTGTTTGAATAGACAAAAATGAACAGCTGTGTATGTGTAAAAAAAACATGGCATGCTAGTTCCATCCTGTTGCTGCTGTGGACCAATTTCCATGGATAAAGATCATCAGTTCAAATCTCACTGATGCTGTGTCACAATAAAAAAGATATACAGAACGTTCACATGATTAAAGCCTAAGTAAATGAATTTCATGTGTTCTACGTGTGCTTGGAGTAAAAAAAAGAAAGTTATTCAAAAGTAAGATGGCAGTGTTAGTCAAAGTCTTTTTGAAACATTTAGTGAAAGTTTTAAGGAAATTATTTTTAAAAATCTGAACATTACAACCTTCCAGCAAAACTTTCAGACAAAAATGTTCTCAGAACCTTCCTGCAACCTAAAGAATACAAGTTCCCAGACCAGGCAAAATGTTCACGTCTGTTCTCACAATGTTTAAAAAACATTCAGTTTTACCGGTCACGAAACATATAGCTACATTCCCACAACCAATGTGAAACCAAAAACACATGTTCACTCAACTTCCAAGGAACCAAATATGCTAGTTGGGATGTCTCAGATACAGAAAGCAGGATAATGAAAGGAAACAACTGAACTGAACTCTGATTGGCTGAAGGACAACACACCAGATGATAGTTGGAGGAGAAATAAAGGATAAATAGGAAAGAAAAACAGAAAACTGGTGTAGATGTGTTTGGATCAAACGTTGTATTGTTACTATGTTACTGGTGGGTGTTGGAATTTCAGTGTGCAGCCAGGTTCTTTTGAAATTTTATCTGCCCAGCCCCCCCTTCCCTTTTCCACATTTTGTTACGTTACAGCCTTATTCTAAAATTGATGAAAAAACTGTTTGTCTTAATCAATCTACACACAAACCCCATAATGGCAAAGCGAACACAGATTTTTAGATTTTTTTGCAAATGTATTTAAAATAAAAAACTGAAATACCTAATGAACAAGTATTCAGACCCTTTGCTATGAGACTCAAAATTGAGCTCAGGTGCATCCTGTTTCCATTGAACTACCTTGAGATGTTTGTACAACTTGATTGGAGTCAACCTGTGGTAAATTCAATTCATTGGACATGATTTGGAAAGGCACACACCTGTCTATATAAGGTCCCACAGTTGACAGTGCATGTCAGAGCAAAAACCAAGCCATGAGGTCGAAGGAATTGTCCGTAGAGCTCCGAGACAGGATTGTGTTGAGGCACAGATCTGGGGAAGGGTACCAAAACATGTCTGAAGCATTGAAGGTTCCCAAGAACGCAGTGGCTTCCATCATTCTTAAATGGAATACGTTTGGAACCACCAAGAATCTTCCTAGAGCTGGCCAAACTGAGCAATCGGGGGAGAAGGGCCTTGGTCCAAGAACCTGATGGTCACTCTGACAGAGCTCCAGAGATGGAGATGGGAGAACCTTCCAGAAGGACAACCATCTCTGCAGCACTCCACCAATATTAGCTTTATGGTAGTGGCCAGAAGGAAACCACTCCTCAATAAACGACTCTCTGGTCTGATGAAACCAAGATTAAACACTTTGGCCTGAATGAAAGCGTCACATCTGGAGGAAACCTGGCACCATCCCTACAGTGAAGTATGGTAGTGGCAGCATTATGCTGTGGGGATTTTCAGTGGCAGGGGCTGGGAGACTATTCAGGAGCAAAGGAAAGATGAATGGAGCAAAGTACAGAGAGATCCATGATGAAAACCTGCTCCAGAGCGTCAGGACCTCAGACTGGGGTGAAGTTTCACCTTCCAACAGGACAATGACCCTAAGCACACAGCCAAGACAACATAGGATTGGCTTCAGGACAAGTCTCTGAATGTCCTTGAGTGGCCCAACCAGAACCCGGACTTGAACCAGATCTAACATCTCTGGAGAGACCTGAAAATAGCTGTGCAGCGATGCTCCCCATCCAACCTGACAGAGCTTGAGAGGATCTGCAGAGAGGAATGGGAGAAAGTCCCCAAATACAAGTGTGCCAAGCTTGTAGCGTCATACCCAAGAAGACTCAAGGCTGTAATCGCTGCCGAAAGTGCTTCAACAAAGTACTGAGTAAAGGGTCTGAATACTTATGTAAATGTGATATTTCATTTTTTTTTTTTTTTTTTACTCTTTTGCTTTGTCATTATGGAGTATTATGTGTAGACCGAATAGGGGAAAAAATGATTTAATCAATTTTAGAATGCTGTAACGTAACAAAATGTGGAAAAAGTCAAGGGGTCTGAATACTTTCCGAATGTACTGTAATTCACCACCAACCCTGCTAGATCTTGTAGGCTTTGCCTTGAATGGCCTGAGATAAGAGGAAGTCAAAGAGAGGAACTACCCACTAAATTGGCAAAGGAGCTGGAAAAAAGAAGCAGTGAAAAAAAAGTGACTACCACCTGTTTGCTTCTCTCTTAGGGTGATCTAGATTTGGGCTATTGATACAGTGATAAAGTATACCAGCAGCTCAAGTAAAGAAAGACAATACAGGAAACAGTGGATATTCACTTTCTTTTCCTTGGAAATATAAACTCCACCTCATACCAAGTAAATGCAAATTGACATTCTTAAATGGTACACAACATTTGAAATGGATCGTCAAAGAAGACATTGTTTAGATCAATGTACTTTCATCATGATTTTCTTTTCTTTGCAAGACCTGTTTTTGGAATGTTAACATCCATACTGGGGCAACAACAGGACAGTAAGAGTTGAAAGGGCAAAGAGTATTTCCCATGTCCAGGCATTTAGGCTACAATCAAATATGGCTCAATGTGTCCCACTGGTTACACACTGGTTGAATCAACATTGTTTCAACGCAATTGAAATAAAATGTGAAGCCACAGTCCAATGACTTCTGCCTGAATAGCTGACTCCTACTGGTATATGATGGGTAATGAACTTAAATGAGAACAAGTTTACCATCCAGATGCCTACCGGTATGCACCTTGCGTAGCTTTGGAAACCAGCTGTTCGTTTCAGCTGAGCTATCATTTCAACACATTGATGAGCTTCCACACTCATTTGCGTAGAATACCTAAATATCATTGAATAGTTGAAAATAACTTCTCTAACTTTTCTTACGCAAGCTGTATGTGAAGGTAAATTCAGAGTGAGGTTGGGTTTATGTAGGCTACATTGACATCACATTCTATTTCAATGTACCTCTTTATTCAGGTTGATAGCATGACGTTAAAACAATGATGTTGATTCAAACATACAATTGTACTAGCTATCAACACTGAAACAAGGTCAAATTAAAGATGTCTAAGCAACTATGAAATTCAGCATAATTTCAATCACCCAATATACACTGCTCAAAAAAATAAAGGGAACACTTAAACAACACAATGTAACTCCAAGTCAATCACACTTCTGTGAAATCAAACTGTCCACTTAGGAAGCAACACTGATTGACAATACATTTCACATGCTGTTGTGCAAATGGAATAGACAACAGGTGGAAATTATAGGCAATTAGCAAGACACCCCCAATAAAGGAGTGGTTCTGCAGGTGGGGACCACAGACCACTTCTCAGTTCCTATGCTTCCTGGCTGATGTTTTGGTCACTTTTGAATGCTGGCGGTGCTTTCACTCTAGTGGTAGCATGAGACGGAGTCTACAACCCACACAAGTGGCTCAGGTAGTGCAGCTCATCCAGGATGGCACATCAATGCGAGCTGTGGCAAGAAGGTTTGCTGTGTCTGTCAGCGTAGTGTCCAGAGCATGGAGGCGCTACCAGGAGTCAGGCCAGTACATCAGGAGACGTGGAGGAGGCCGTAGGAGGGCAACAACCCAGCAGCAGGACCGCTACCTCCGCCTTTGTGCAAGGAGGAGCAGGAGGAGCACTGCCAGAGCCCTGCAAACTGACCTCCAGCAGGCCACAAATGGGCATGTGTCTGCTCAAACGGTCAGAAACAGACTCCATGAGGGTGGTATGAGGGCCCGACGTCCACAGGTGGGGGTTGTGCTTACAGCCCAACACCGTGCAGGACGTTTGGCATTTGCCAGAGAACACCAAGATTGGCAAATTCGCCACTGGCGCCCTGTGATCTTCACAGATGAAAGCAGGTTCACACTGAGCACGTGACAGACGTGACAGAGTCTGGAGACGCCGTAGAGAACGTTCTGCTGCCTGCAACATCCTCCAGCATGACCGGTTTGGCGGTGGGTCAGTCATGGTGTGGGGTGGCATTTCTTTGGGGGGCCGCACAGCCCTCCATGTGCTCGCCAGAGGTAGCCTGACTGCCATTAGGTACCGAGATGAGATCCTCAGACCCCTTGTGAGACCATATGCTGGTGCGGTTGGCCCTGGGTTCCTCCTAATGCAAGACAATGCTAGACCTCATGTGGCTGGAGTGTGTCACCAATTCCTGAAAGAGGAAGGCATTGATGCTATGGACTGGCCCGCCCGTTCCCCAGACCTGAATCCAATTGAGCACATCTGGGACATCATGTCTCGCTCCATCCACCAACGCCACATTGCACAACAGACTGTCCAGGAGTTGGCGGATACTTTAGTCCAGGTCTGGGAGGAGATCCCTCAGGAGACCATCCGCCACCTCATCAGGAGCATGCCCAGGCGTTGTAGGGAGGTCATACAGGCACGTGGAGGCCACACACACTACTGAGCCTCATTTTGACTTGTTTTAAGGACATTACATCAAAGTTGGATCAGCCTGTAGTGTGGTTTTCCACTTTAATTTTGAGCGTGACTCCAAATCCAGACCTCCATGGGTTGATAAATTAGATTTCCATTGATTATTTTTGTGTGATTTTGTTGTCAGCACATTCAACTATGTAAAGAAAAAAGTATTTAATTAGATTATTTCTTTCATTCAGATCTAAATCAAAATCAAATCAAATCAAATTTATTTATATAGCCCTTCGTACATCAGCTGAAATCTCAAAGTGCTGTACAGAAACCCAGCCTAAAACCCCAAACAGCAAGCAATGCATGTGAAAGAAGCACGGTGGCTGGGAAAAACTCCCTAGGAAAAACTCCTGAGAAAGGCCAAAAACCTAGGAAGAAACCTAGAGAGGAACCAGGCTATGAGGGGTGGCCAGTCCTCTTCTGGCTGTGCCGGGTGGATATTATAACAGAACATGGTCAAGATGTTAAAATGTTCGTAAATGACCAGCATGGTCAAATAATAATAATCATAGTAATTGTCGAGGGTGCAACAAGCACGTCCGGTGAACAGGTCAGGGTTCCGTAGCCGCAGGCAGAACAGTTGAAACTGGAGCAGCAGCATGGCCAGGTGGACTGGGGACAGCAAGGAGTCATCATGCCAGGTAGTCCTAGGGCTCAGGTCCTCCGAGAGAAAGAAAGAAAGAAAGAGAGAATTAGAGAGAGCATATTTACATTCACACAGGACACTGGATAAGACAAGAGAATACTCCAGATGTAACAGACTGACCCTAGCCCCCCGACACATAAACTACTGCAGCATAAATACTGGAGGCTGAGACAGGAGGGATCAGAAGACACTGTGGCCCCATCCGATGATACCCCCGGACAGGGCCAAACAGGCAGGATATAACCCCACCCACTTTGCCAAAGCACAGCCCCCACACCACTAGAGGGATATCTACAACCACCAACTTACCGTCCGAAGACAAGGCCGAGTATAGCCCACAAAGATGTCTGCCACGGCACAACCCAAGGGGATGTGTTGTTTAAGTGTTCCCTTTATTTTTTTGAGCAGTATATATAGAATATAGGACAACAAATATTTTTAGGACATACAGTACCAGTCAAAAGTTTGGACACACCTACTCATTCAAGGGTTTTTCTTTATTTTTACTATTTTCTACATTCTAGAATAATAGTGAAGACATCAAAATTGTGAAATAACACATATGGAATCATGTAGTAACCAAAAAAGTGCTAAACAAATCTAAATATATTTTATATTTGAGATTCTTCAAAGTAGCCATCCTTTGCCTTGATGACAGCTTTGCACACTCTTGGCATTCTCTCAACCAGTTTCATGAGGCAGTCACCTGGAATGCATTGTGACAAGAATGCATTGTGCATTGTGACAAGGTAGGGGTAGTATACAGAAGATAGACCTATTTGGTAAAATATCAAGTCCATATTATGGCAAGAACAGCTCAAATAAGAAAAGAGAGACAACAGTCCATTACGTTAAGACATGAAGGTCAGTCAACGCGGAAAATGTCAAGAACTTTGAACATTTCTTTAAGTGCAGTCGCAAAAACCATTAAGCGCTATGATGAAACTAGCTCTCATGGCGACCGCCACTGCAAAGGAAGGCCCAGAGTTACCTCTGCTGCAGAGGATAAGTTCATTAGAGTCAGAAATTGCAGCCCAAATAAATGCTTCACAGAGTTCAAGTAACCGATACATCTCAACATTAACTGTTCAGAGGAGACTGTGTAAATCACGCTTTCATGGTCGAATTGCTGAAAAGAAACCACTACTAAAGGACACCAATAAGAAGAAGAGACTTGATTGGGCCAAGAAACACGAGCAATGGACATTAGACCAGTTGAAATCTGTCCTTTTGTCTGATGAGTCCAAATTTTAGATTTTTGTTTCCAACCGTTGTGTCTTTGTGAGCATGGATGAGGAGGTGTGATGGTGTGGGGGTTCTTTGCTGGTGACACTGTCTGTGATTTATTTAGAATTTAAGGCACACTCAGCATTCTAAAGCAATACGCCTTCCCATCTGGTTTGAGTTTAGTGGGACTATCATTTTTATTTCAACCGGACAATGACCCAAAACACACCTCCAGGCTGTGTAAGGGCTATTTGACAAAGAAGGAGAGGGATGGAGTGCTGCATCAGATAACCTGGCCTCCATAATCACCCGACCTCAACCCAATTGAGATGGTTTGGGATGAGTTGGACCGCAGAGTGGAGCAAAAGCAGCCAACAAGTGCTCAGCATATGTGGGAACTCCTTCAAGACTGTTGGAAAATCATTCCTCATGTTAGTTGGTTGAGAATGCCAAGAGTGTGCAAAGCTGTCGTCAAGGCAAAGGGTGGCTACTTTGAAGAATCTGTTGAACACTTTTTGGGTTACTATATGATTTCATGTGTTATTTCACAGTTTTGATGTCTTCACTATTATTCTACAATGTAGAAAATAGTCAAATAAAGATAACCCCTTGAATGAGTAGGTGTGTCCAAACGTTTGACTGGTACTGTATATTTAAACATTTTTGGACCAAGTATTTATTTGCTTTGTCATTATTCTTTTGTTGTTGGGGGGGTTACAGGTACAATATTAATGTAAATGTACATGAATGTTGGCTGCCACTCAACAACAAAAAAATAAGAAAAAATAAATACATACAGAGAATGATCATATTGATCACACCTAATTTTGTAATAATAAAATTGGTATGTAAAGAAAAGAGAAACAAAAAAAGTGGGTCTACACTTACACTTACACCCCCAACTCCTCCTCCCATTCCTCCCAGCCCAACATGTCCAACTAACAAATAAAATTAAATAGAAATGTATTTGTCACATGCGCCGAATACAATAGGTTACAGTGAAATGCTTACTTACAAGCACTTAACCAACAAAGCAAGTTTAAGAAAAATAAGAGTTAAGAAACATTTTTTTTACTAAATAAACTAAGGTAAAAAATAAAAGAGCACCAATAAAATAACAACAAGGAGGCTAAATACAGGGGGAACCGGTACAGAGTCAATGTGGGGTACAGGTTAGCGCGGTAATTTAGGTAAAATGTACATGTAGGTAGGGGTAAAGTAATGATGCATAGATAATAGATAATAAACAGCGAGTAGCAGCAGCGTAAAGGGGGGTTTAATGCAGATATCCCGGGTAGCCATTTGATTAGCTGTTCAGCAGTCTTATGGCTTGGGGGAAGGTGTTCAGAAGCCTTTTGCACCTAGACTTGGCGCTCCGGTAGGACCTTCCTCTGACACCACCTGATAAGGAGGTCCTGGATAGCAGAAAGCTTGGCCCCAGTGGTGTACTGGGCCCTCCACATTACCCTCTGTAGCGCCTTGGGGTTGGAGTTCGAGCAGATGCCATACCAGGTGGTGATGCAACCCGTCAGGATGCTCTCGATGGTGCAGCTGTCAAACCTTTTGAGGATCTGAGGACCCATGCCAAATCTTTTCAATGTCCTGAGGAGGAATAGACGTTGTTGGGCCCTCTTTATGACTGTCTTGGTGTGTTTGGACGATGATGTGGATACCAAGGAACTTGAAGTTCTCAACTTGCTCCACTACAGCCCCGTCGATGAGAATGGGGGAGTGCTCTGCCCTCCTTTTCCTGTAGTCCATGATCATCTCCATTGTCTTTATCACGTTGAGGGAGAGGTTGTTGTCCTGGCTCCACACTTCCAGGACTGACCTCCTCACTACAGGCTGTCTCATCGTTGTCGGTGATCAGGCCTACCACCGTTGTGTCATCGGCAAACTTAATGAAGGTGTTGGAGTCATGCTTGGCCATGCAGTCATGGGTGAACAGGGAGGACAGGAGGGGACTAAGCACGCACCCCTAAGGGGCCACCGTGGTGAGGATCAGCGTGTCAGATGTGTTGCCGCCTACCCTTACCACCTGGAGGTGGCCCGTCAGGAAGTCCAGGATCCAGTTGCAGAGGGAAGTGTTCAGTCCCAGAGTCCTTACCTTAGTGATGAGCTACCAGGGCACTATGGTGTTAAACACTGAGCTGTAGCCAATGAACAGAATTCTCACATAGGTGTTCCTTTTATCCAGGTGGGAAAGGGCAGTGTCACTGGGCAGCTCGTGGCTGGGCTTCCCTTTCTATTCCGTAATAGTTTGCAAGCCTTAACACATCCAACTAGCGTCAGAGCTGGTGTAGTAGGATTCAATCTTAGTCCTGTGTTTATGCTTTGCCTGTTCGATGGTTCGTCTGAGGGCATAGCGAGATTTCTTATAAGCGTCCGGGTTAGAGTCCCGCTCCTTGAAAGCGGAAGCTCTACCCTTTAGCTCAGTGTGGATGTTGCCTGTAATCCATGGCTTCTGGTTGGGGTATGTACGTACGGTCACTGTGGGGACAACGTCATTGATGCACTTATTGATGAAGCCGGTGACTGATATACTCCTCAATGCCATCAGATGAGTCTCGGAGGATATTCCAGTCTGTGCTAGCAAAACAGTCCTGTTGCTTAGCATCTGCATCATCTGACCATTTCCGTATTAAGCGAGTCACTGGTACTTCCTGCTTTAGTTTTAGCTTGTAAGCAGGAATCAGGAGGATAGAATTATGGTCAGATTTGTCAAATGGAGGGCGAGGGAGAGCTTTGTACGTGTCTCTGTGTGTGGAGTAAAGGTGGTCTAGAGTTGTTTTCCTCTTGTTGCACATGTAACATGCTGGTAGAAATGAGGTAAATCAGATTTAAGTTTCCCTGCATTAAAGTCCCCGGCCACTAAGAGCGCTACCTCTGGATGAGCATGTTCCTGTTTCCTTATGGCTTTATACAGCTCATTGAGTGCGGTCTAAGTGCCAGCATCGGTTTATGGTGGTAGATAAACTGTTACGAAAAATATAGATAAAAACTCTCTTGGTAAATAGTGTGGCCTACAGCTTGTTATTAGATACTCTACCTCAGGCGAGCAAAACCTTGAAACTTCCTTAATATTTGATTTCGCGCACCAGCTGTTATTTAAGCAATAAGGCCCGAAGAGGTGTGGTATATGGCCAATATACCACGGCTAAGGGCTGTTCTTGTCCACGCAACGCAGAGTGCCTGGACAAAGCCCTTAGCCGTATATTGGCCATATATCACAAATCCCAGAGGAGCCTTATTGCTATTATAAACTGGTTACCAATTCAATTAGAGCAGTAAAACTAAACATTTTGTCATACCCATGGTATGTATACGGTCTGATATACCATGGCTTTCAGCCAATCAGAATTCAGGGCTCAATCCACACAGTTTATAATGACAAATAGACACCCCTTGTCCTACCGGATGCAGCTGTTCTGTATATTATCCATGTCGTCGTTCAGCCACGACTCGGTGAAACATAAGATATAACCGTTTTTAATGTCCCGTTGGTAGAATAGTCTTGAACGGAGCTCATCCAGTTTATTATGCAATGATTACACGTTGCCTAATAGGACGGATGGTAGAGGCAGGTTACCCACTTGCCAACGAGGAACCTGTACCTGCATTCCCTATATCTGTGTTTTCTCTTCACGCGAATGACAGGGATTTGGGCCTGGTCGGGTATTTGGAGAAAATCCTTTGCATCTGACTAGTTAATGAAAAAATCTTTGTCCAGTTTGAGGTGAGTAATCGCTGTTCTGATATCCAGAAGCTCTTTTCGGTCATAAGAGACGGTGGCAGAAACATTATGTACAAAATAAGTTACAAATAACGTGAGAAAAAATACACAAAATAGCTAAATTGTTAGGAGTTTGTAAAACGGCAGCCATCTCCTCCGGCGCCATACTGAAAGTATTTAAGGGGACTGACAACAGGTTAGTTGTCAGTCCCCACCCCATATCTCTATCTATGCTTTTACCCCCCCCCCCCCCCCCCCACACACACACACACTTTTGAATGCATGTCTTGGGCTTTATAGATTGTTTATTTGTATGTGTTGGGGTTTATTCTTTACAGAATCAAGTATATTTGTCCAGGACTCAATTGTTCCTTGACTAGCACCATTCATTCTCGCTGTCGATAATTCTAATGTTATAACTTCTAATAGTATCTGTATCCACTGGTGAATTGGGAGAGCCAACATTTTTTGGGCGGCAGGGCTGCCTGCCAGTAGTAATCGTCTCTGATTGATTGAGATATTCAAGAAGCTATCATTGTTAAGTAACATAGTAGAGGCAACGCATTGAATATTTACATTCATGCACTTCAAAATTAATTTTGTAACTTTGTCCCAGAAGCATTTAACTGCAGGGCACTCCTTCACTCCATGTGAAGGAATGTGCCTACCTGATTTATGGGACACATTGAACAGTTGGGAGTTGGAGCCATTTCCATTTTAAAAAATACAGTCTGGCGTTAAATACAGTCTGTGAGCAAACATAAAATAAATTGATGGTTCAGATTACGGGATGCCAAGGTCTTATTTTTCCATATTCTGTTCCAGTTAAAGGGTTTTTCAGATTCACTTAGATCTGTGGACTATAATTTTTTAATGGCCAAAACAGAATAGGAATTGTTTATATATTATAGGGATCAGTCCTTTCGGTAGCCCAGATAATTCATTTCTAAATCCCATCACTGGATGGTTAGGTAGTTGGGTTTCCTAAGGGACTCCATAGGCCAGCATAGCCGACCTAAGTTGTAATGTCTTTCAAATCGTGGAATGTTGTCAAACCATTACTGTCCATGATATCAGCAAATGTCCAGATTCCACATTTGGACCATTGGGGGAATGCTGCCCTCCAGATTGCAAGGCAATAGAAATTGTGTGAGGGATAATACAACCAAAGTGTAGTGTACATTGTTTATGGGATATACTGTATAAGTGAAGACCATCTCTTCCAGGGCTATAGGACAACCATATTTCTCTCTATACTCAGCCAGAGGGAAGAAGACTCATGTCTAAGCCAAATTAAGAGGGGACGAAATGCTAGTGCCTGGAAATGATATTCAGTTTAGTACGGATAGTCCTCCCACGTTTTTCCTTCTTTGCAAGTTTGTTATTTTTATCCGGGCTCTCTTACCTTGCCATATAAATGTTGAAACCTCACTACGGATTGTATCCCAGTAGCCAGAAGGAGGAGACGAGGGAAGAGTACCAGAAATTCAGCCGTGGCAATATATACATTTTGACAATAGATATTCTGCCAGTTAAAGCAACTGGGATATTAGTCCATCTACTGAGGTCGGATTGAATTGATTTGAGCGTTCTGTTAAAGTTTCTGACAAAGGAAGGAAATATATATCTATTACCAAATATTTAAAATGTGAAACGATTGGAGTCCTCCATCGGGGTCTTGAGATGCAATGGGACAGACTTGGTTTTATTTTATACCTTGAGATGGAGCTGAACTAGCGACCTTTCAGTTACTGGCCCAACGCCAGACAGTCTTAACCACTAGGCTACCTGATGATTATATTGAAATTAGATTAAAGTAACAACCTGAGAGTCAGATTAAGTCAATGTATTTCAATTGAAGTTTTATACTAATTTCAATGTTTACAACGCTAGTTAAAATTAGATGAAACAGTACTGGTTGATTACTTTTTTCAAATCCAATGTATTTTCTATGCTGATTTTACGTCACAATACATCGATAAATTAGTTGAAACAACATTGATTAACTCAGTGTGTACCAATGTGGCCTCAGGGGTAGATGTAACATAGTAAAGGTAAATCCAGGACCCTTCAAATTGTATGATATGTTACGTTTCGTATGGTATGTATTAATTTGTGGATGTACATCATCCATTTCGTATGATATGTTACGAATTACAATTTGTATGATATGTCACGATTTGTAATTTGTACAATGTTACAAATTTGTAAAACATATCATGTGTTACAAATTCAAATTTGTTGTGGCTAACGTTAGCTAGGTGGCTAACATTAGCTGCGCAAGGGTTGGGGTTAAGGTTAAGAATAGGGTTAAGGTAAGGGTTAGGAGTTAAGTAAAAGGATTAAGGTTAGGGTTTTTTTTTATTTTATTTTTATTTATTTCACCTTTATTTAACCAGGTAGGCAAGTTGAGAACAAGTTCTCATTTACAATTGCGACCTGGCCAAGATAAAGCAAAGCAGTTCGACAACATACAACAACACAGAGTTACACATGGAGTAAACAACATACAGTCAATAATACAGTAGAAAAAAAAATAAAAAATAAGACTATATACAATGTGAGCAAATGATGTGAGATAAGGGAGGTAAAAGCAAAAAAATGCCATGGTGGCAAAGTAAATAAAGTATAGCAAGAAAAACACTGGAATGGTAGATTTGTAGTTTGAGGAAAGTTCAAAGTTCAAATATAAATAATATGGTGCAAATGAGCAAAATAAATAAAATAAATAAATACAGTAGGGGAAGAGGTAGTAGTTTGGGCTAAATTATAGATGGGCTATGTACAGGTGCAGTGATCTGTGAGCTGCTCTGACAGCTGGTGCTTAAAGCTAGTGAGGGAGATAAGTGTTTCCAATTTCAGAGATTTTTGTAGGGTTGGGGGAAGGGTTAGCTAACATGCTAAGTAGTTGCAAAGTAGCTAAAAAGTAATAAATAGTTGCAAAGTTGCTAAAATTATCTATGATGAGATTCGAACATGGAACCCTTGGATTGCTAGACATTTGTGTTATATGCCTACCCATCCACCCCGACCAACCAACCAACCAACTTTACATTTTGCCTTAAGTAACCTTCTGTCTTATGTAACAATACCAAATGTAAGATAACATACTAATTTGAGTGTCCTGGATTTATTTTTACTATGTTACATCTTGTCTATGAGACCAGGCTGTGTGTGCCCAGTGGGGTGCAACATCTGTAAGAGCTTATCACCATACACTACCTGTGTATGAGTGTAGCATCTTACGTAACCATACCAAACATAAGATGTCATACTAATTTGAGCGTTCCGGATTAACATTTACTATGTTACGTCTTGTCTATGAGACCAGGCTGTGTGTGCCCAGTGGGTTGCAACATCTGTAAGAGCTTATCACCATAAAACATTGCATCGATGTGTAGAAAAGGTTTCAAAAGGTTATTATATGCAGGGAACAAAAACAACATAAAACCTTTATAGTTATAAACAAAACAAACTGGACTGATATTTACAGTGCCGTGGAAAAAGTATTTGCGCTCTTTTAAATTTTCTCTACTTTTATGTATTTTTTATACTGAATGTTGTTAGATCTTCAACCAAAACCTAATATTAGAGTCAACAAATAACACAACAATGACATACTTATTTAATTTATTTCATAAACAAAGTTATGCAACACCCAATGATCCTGTGTGAAATAAATAAAATATATATTTAACTAAGCAAGTCAGTTAAGAACAAATTCTTATTTAACAATGATGGCCTACCCCGGCCAAACCCTCCCCTAACCCAGACGACGCTGGGCCAATTGTGCACCGCCCTATGGAACTCCCGATCATAGCTGGTTGTGATACAGCCCAGGATTGAACCAGGGTCTGTAGTGACGCCTCTAGCACTGAGATGCACTGCCTTAGACCGCTGAGCCGACCGGGAGCCCGAAAGGTGTCTGTAAAATGAATAAAAATGTATTGCCCCCTTACACTCAATAACTGGTTGTACCACCTTTAGCTGCAATGACTGCAACAAAACACTTCCTGTAGTTGTTGATCAGTCTCTCATGTTGCTGTGGAGGAAATTTGGCCCACTATTGCATGCAGAACTGATTTAACTCAGCGACATTTGTGGGTTTGGTGGTTAGTTTTCACCAGGCATAATGGGACCCATGTCATCCAAAAAGTTATACTTTTGAATCATCTGTCCACAGAACATTCTTCCAAGAGTCTTGATGATCATCTAGGTGCTTCCATGTGCTTTTTGGCAAACTTGAGTAAACTTTTTGGACGACAAGGGTCCCATTTTGCCTGGCGAACACCAAACACTGCATTCCACAGTAAGAACCTCATACCAACAGTCAAGCATGGTGGTGGTAGTGTGATGGTTTGGGGATACTTTGCTGTCTCAGGACCTGGACGACTTGCCTTAATAGAAGGAACCATGAATTCTGCTCTGTATCAGAGAATTCTACAGGAGACTGTCAGGCCATCTGTCTGTGAGCTGAAGCACAGCTGGATTATGCAGCAAGACAATGATCCGAAACACACAATCAAATCTACATGAAAATAGCTAAAAAAGCAACACATTTGAAGTTTTGGAATGGCCTAGTCAAAGTCCAGACCTAATCCCAATTGAGATATTGTGGCAGGACTTTAAACGAGCAGTTCATGCTTGAAAATCCATAAATGTCGCTGAGTTAAAGCATTTCCGCATTGAAGAGTGGGCCAAAATTCCTCCACGGTGATGTGAGAGACCAATCAACAACTACAGGAAGCGTTTGGCTGCAGTCATTGCAGCTAAAGGTGGCACAATCAGTTATTGAGTGTAAGGGGGGATTACTTTTCACACAGGGGAATTGGGTGTTGCATAACTTTGTTAAATAAATAAATAAAATAAGTATCATTTTTTAATGCTATTGGTAAACTCAGATTCCCTTTAGCAAATATTAGGTTTTGGTTGAAGATCTGATAACATTCAGTATCAAAACTATGCAACAATAGAGAAAATCGGAAAGGGGGCAAATACTTTTTCAAGGCTCTGTATGTCTCAAGTTGAGACCCTCCAGTTGTTATTGGGAATCATGAAAGCTGGGATACGGGGCATAGTTTCCTGTGGACCATATGAGAGAGAGAGCAGGAAGAGGGAGGTCTTAAAATAGTCTCTGAGTTACAGCTCAGGCAGGCAGTCACACTGTGAGCTCCAGACCTTTCGGAGGGGAGTCGAACCACATCAGTCCATGCTGGGGAAACCTGGGCTCCATCCACGCCAGAGGACTGTCAGCTTCTCTTTAATGCATGTCTTGTCTCCAGAGGTTTACTAGAGGGATTGATCAGGGCTAAAAGAGAAGATACACGTCATCTATCTTCTCCAATGCTTCTGACAGAGGAGTCTGGTCTTCTCTATTTTCATAGGTGAGCCAGATGACCCTCCTCGTGCCAACCCACATTCAGTGCAAAACCAAGGTAAGAGAAACAGTTACTTCTGCATGACTTTCATTCATTTTGCTATGCTCTTGTGAAGGAAATCTTTTGACATTACTGTATTCTGTTTGATTCATCTACAGTTGCTGCATTTTTCCCCGCGGTATGACTGATTTGACATTAGAACGGAACACATTAAATGACTTAAGTCCCTCTTTTGGAAATGTGAATGTCGTATTTTTTTGCAGTAGTAGTTTGGCGTTTCAGACATCATACTTTCAGGTTTGTCTCTAACAGGTTTGAAATGAATATATGTGTGATAATCATTAATAATGTTATTGACCTAAGCCAGAGGTTAACAATTGAGTGTTCAGAGAATGTTCCAAAACATGTTTATTTTCAGTAGTTTTCTAACATTAGAAATGTAGGTTTCTTTTTAATATAGATAACCAATGGAACAAGTAAAAAAGGAAATGGATGTTATATGTCGTACAGCTCCACCCCATGGGGCTCCGCTCTACTCATATAACTGAGTTAAAATTCCCAGTCTCTATCGTCCCCTCTGCTTGACTCATTCTATTTATCTGGATAAATCCTATTCTAATGTAGTGGATTTGTGGCATCAACAATAAGTATTACAAACTAAATAGAAATATCAATAAGACCTGACAGTGTTTGAATGAGGAGAAAGGAGTTACAGAAAGAAAAAAAACAGGAGATGGGAAGATGAAAATTAAAGAGAAAGAGAAAATTATCTGTGGGGATTCTAAGAACAGTGCAGTAAATTCAAAGTGCTACTCAAGAATCCAATGTGCAACAAACCACAAAATATGGTTTCAAAATTGAAGATACATAGGGACAAAGTCCATTGAGAAATAGGAAATATTATGTTTTAAATATTCTATAGAACTCTATATTTTATATATAGTATATATATCACCAAATTTCATACAACAGTATTTTTCTGTTCATGAAGCTGATACGGTTCACCATTGGTTTCAGATCTTCATCAGAGCAACAATAAACCATGATATCCTTCCCTTTCAGGTAAAGTGTCTGTGTGTGATGGTGTTCTTGAGTCTCCCCTTGACCATGGGAGACCCTGGTCCGTGCAGACACTCCATCACCAGAGATCACCTGCTGACCATAAGACACCTGGTGAGTAGTACAGCTATACTGAACAATGGGAAATAAATATATATATATATTTTTTTAAACATGAAAAAATGTAAGCGGTATAAAGCTCTTATAATATGACAAAAAAAGTATACATAACCAAGAGTGGTTTATGAAATACGTGTTTAATCACAGTGGAGAGCAGGGCCATGCACAAACCTTTGGAGGGGCAGGTGCTCAAAGTGAAGAAAAAAATATCAAGCTGAAAGGGGACTTTTCTCAGGGCAGGTACTCAGGAACTCTTAGACCTCTATCTGTGCATGTGCCTGGTAGAGAGCATATTTTCACAGTTAGATTTTCACAGTTAGACTAGAACCATTACACACTGATGATTGGGGTCGTTGAATGTCCAGCAAATTCCTCTCATGAACACAAGATATGAGAAGTTAATATCTATGTTGTTAACTTAATGACTCCTGATTTTTGCATTTATTTCTGTTTTACATAGATAGATAACCAGTTGCAGAGTGGATGCTCAATAACCTACACATTTATTGAGCAGAGAAGTTTGGTAAGGTAATTTCTATGCATAAAATGCATGTGCAGTTAAAACTTGGGAGATCACAGGGAAATTCACAAAGAACATTAGGTTAACTATTTTAATTTTTTTACTGTAAGAAATTATACTTTCTTTGATTTTAGTACCATTTATTTTAATTGTTTTTACAAATTATGTGTTATATTTTTAGGAGAGTGGCAGAAAGTATCCACTGTGCACCACATTTATTTCAGCTAAAAAAAGGACTGTAAAAATTAGCATTAACTATAATCATTATGGCTAACCAAGAACAAGTCCCTGATATCAAGCGTACCTTGTATCATAACTGTTATGAATTTGGACTGTTCTTCTTCCATTCCATGGCAGAATAAATGTTGCTATGTGAAAGCTGCCATGCCCTGGATCTTGGAACTCCTGACCGGACACTTCAGATACACTCGGGGATCAGACAACCACAGCTACGTGTTGTCTCTGACCGGTCTCATCCACAACATTTACTCCCAGAGATGTGTACCACAGATCAATGAGGAGCTGGAGGTGAGGGAGGTTTGATGCTCAAGAGCTCTCTCATTAATAAATAACAGCATTACTTGGGTGTTTTAAAGAAGATTCAAGGAACTCAATACTAAGCTCATAAAACTATTGTATAATTGTATTGATAGGACATGCATCCCATATACAATTTACAAACATTATTTTCTGACCCTATTGACTAGGACGACCCAGTGAGTTTTGGAATGTCATTCAGCAGTTCTCCATCTGAGGCCCTGGGGAGGGTCCAGGATGTCCTGTCTGTGTACTGGGAGCTGGTGACCACCATGGACTCACCAGTAGACTGGAGCTGTGAGAGGGAGTACACAGACACCGCAGAGCCTCCCACAGCCCTCCCTACAGCACTCTCTCTGACTACAGGTGGGCAATTTCCTCAAAGTCCGGAGAGGTTCCCTGGCAAAGGCATAAAACAGAGAATTACATTATTATCGAATATAATAATCCAGTATGGAAATTTAGCAAAGTAGCTTAGAGAATCAGACCCACTGTCCTCTGGTGTTGCATGTATCAACTTGCTGAGCTATTTGATTATCTTAACCTCACATGTACATATTATAACCTGGCTGTTTTGACCTGTCTCGTTGTCCCCAGTCAGCACCTTTTGGGACTCAGAGAAAGCCCCTCAGACTGGTCTAGATGGAGACCAAGATGGAGACCTGTACAAGTTTGGTTTCATGGTCATAGCTCCATCAGTCTGTGGAGGACTGCTGTTCATATTCACTCTCTATTGCCTCATCACACACAAGGTAATAATGCATACTAAGAAGTTTGAGTTACTAAACAGTACTAATTACCCCTGATGTCTTTAAATTCAGTATCACAGTAAAAAAATTAAGAGAAAGGGGAAATATATCTAAAATGCAATTTACAAGTTCCTAAGTTTGCGTGATTTTGTTCCACCACAGATGTCCTACAGTACTGATCATCACGCATCACTAGGGTACCAAAACTCAAGGTAAAGTATTACACAGTATCTAGAATAATTGAACCAACGCAACATGATGACAACCCAAACATATATGTAGGTTCTAATTCAAAGTTTTACTTATAGTTTGCATACAGATATTCAGGACATAGAGATGCAGGTGGAATAAAGTGAGTATTATTTATCTATCATCTGTCAGTCTCTCTATGCCTTTGCTGTAGCTACATATTCTGAATACTTCTCCTTTCTACACAAAGGCCGTAAAAGACAGAATGCTGCAGATGGAGGAGCATATCCAAAGAGGAGGATATACCATCAAGCTCTCATCTCTAATACACAATGTACAATGGTGGGTTACATATGATATATTTGATTGATATAACATCCTAGGGACATTTCCAGTCCTTTTCTGGCCTACAGGCACTATCAATGGATTTGAATGGACCTTATCTTTATGAGAATGCTATTCAAAGATGGGATATTTTGATAATCTATGTTGTAAATTGTGTGTATGTATGTATATATATATATAATGTATGTATACATATATATTTATAACTTGACTTAAAATCTATATTTTCTTATACTGTTTATGATGATTGATCTGGTGAATAATGTGCCTTTGTCCACTGTAAAAAACAATCATTGTTTTGTTGTTTCAAATCGACTGTTAAAAAAGTTTCATTAGAAGAATTCCTATACAGTTATCGCCAACATTACTGATAATAATACTTAACTATCCTTACAGAAAAAAATACATGATTTCACATGTGAAATCATGTGAAAATGTGTGTTTTTGGAAGACTTCACATGTGATCACATTTTCACATGTGTAGTTTCATGTTATCACATGTTGCTTTACATGTTGTCACATGTTATCACATTAACTTCACATAAGATCACATGTTTTTGGAACACTTCATGTGTCCACATGAAAACATGTGTTTTTGGGATGCTTCACGTGTCCACATTAAAACGTCACGTGTCCCAAGAAAACATGTGTTTTTGGAACACTTTCTCCATTAAGGGCTAATAGGGTTTGAATTATAGTTTGTACCATTGATGTCTTCTAGTTGTTTGCTTGTGGGGGATTAATGTACATTTATCCAGAATGTTGCAAACTTCCTTCAAAACAGCCAATCAACAAGCTCATTAAAACTTTAAAAGCCATTTCATAGCCAGTATATAATTTTTTTCTCACCACTTCGTTACATAAACTCAGCAAAAAAAGAAACGTTCTCTCACTGTCAACTGCGTTTATTTTCAGCAAACATAACATGTGTAAATATTTGTATGAACATAACAAGATTCAACAACTGAGACATAAACTGAACAAGTTCCACAGACATGTGACTAACAGAAATTGAATAACGTGTCCCTGATCAAAGGGGGGGTCAAAATCAAAAGTAACAGTTATCTGGTGTGGCCTCCAGCTGCATTAAGTACTGCAGTGCATCTCCTCCTCATGGACTGCACCAAATTTGCCAGTTCTTGCTGTGAGATGTTACCCCACTCTTTCACCAAGGCACCTGCAAGTTCCCGGACATTTCTGGGGGGAATGGCCCTAGCCCTCACCCTCCAATCCAACAGGTCCCAGACGTGCTCAATGGGATTGAGATCCGGGCTCTTCACTGGCCATGGCAGAACACTGACATTCCTGTCTTGCAGGAAATCACGCACAGGATGAGCAGTATGGCTGGTGGCATTGTCATGCTGGAGGATCATGTCAGGATGAGCCTGCAGGAAGGGTACCACATGAGGGAGGAGGATGTCTTCCCTGAAATGCACAGCTTTGAGATTGCCTGCAATGACAACAAGCTCAGTCTGATGATGCTCTGACACCCCGCCCCAGACCATGACGGATGTAACTCAGGCAGTTGTTGTTGCCATCCTGTACCTGTCCCGTAGGTGTGATGTTCGGATGCACCGATCCTGTGCAGGTGTTGTTACACGTGGTCTGCCACTGCGAGGACGATCAGCTGTCCGTCCTGTCTCCCTGTAGCGCTGTCTTAGGTGTCTCACAGTACAGACATTGCAATTTATTGCCCTGGCCACATCTGCAGTCCTCATGCCTCCTTGCAGCACGCCTAAGGCATGTTCACGCATATGAGCAGGGACGCTGATCATCATTCTTTTGGTGTTTTTCCAGAGTCAGTAGAAAGGCCTCTTTAGTGTCCTAAGTTTTCATAACTGTGACATTAATTGCCTACCGTCTGTAAGCTGTTAGTGTCTTAACGACCGTTCCACAGGTGCATGTTCATTAATTGATTATGGTTCATTGAACAAGCATGGGAAACAGTGTTTAAACCCTTTACAATGAAGATCTGTGAAGCAATTTGGATTTTTACGAATTATCTTTGAAAGACAAGGTCCTGAAAAAGGGACGTTTCTTTTTTTGCTGAGTTTATTTAAAAATGTTTAAGTCTACTTGTAGGCCTACCTACTAATACAGCTGTTTACTACACCCTGGGCCTAGACAACTTATTCTGTTGTTACTATACAGTTATCCTAGAATAAATACTGAGCTCGGATCAGCATTACATAAGGTCTCAAATAACACATGATCAGCAATCACTGTAATTCATTTAAATATGCATACATTTAATTTAGAGGGGTTTCATTGTTGCTGATATTGTCTCTAACATGGGAAAACGAATTCAACAGCATGCAGGCCTATCTGTTTATCAAGACAAATCTTATCAGATCTTTGGTTTGAGAGAAACACATTAAAACACCTGGAATGCCTAGACATTATGACCTATTCCGACCCTGCACCTGGATAACAATGATGGATATTACTCTGCAAACTGATACTAATTTGCTTGTCATTACTTTGGGAGGAGTCCGAGATATTGAACTGAGTCAATCTGCATCCCTCCAATTGTCAGAATCGTTAAAGCACTCTCAACTCTGGTTTATAATTAACTGCATCTATAAATATTTGGGAAACATATTAGGCTTAGGGTTGAGTGTCGAGTGTAATAGCAGTTATGATAACAATAATTCCATCAATCCAGATGCATCCGAAATCAAAAGCTCTGCCATTCCGTCAGGGGAAGACTGAAACCACCCTTGCATTTTTTATCAGTTAACACTTCTCGTAGACAATACACAGGCTAGCAGTGGTGTTGATCTACTGGCACTATCTTTTCCCTGAATACGTTTTAAGGAAGCCAAAATGTGTTTTAATTCTCCATAACATTCTACAAGTGTTTAACATATCCTCAGTGTCGATCAGGTTTGGGCTCAATTCAGAATTTTGGAATTGACTCCCATTCAACTCATGAGTTGAAATTGAAATTGAATTGGCCACACCCCACAGGATGTAGAATTTGAATGACAGGAAGTACATTTTAATTCAGTGTTATTCAAATAAATTCCCCTCAGTCATAGAACATGAGTTTCATTGAATCTGACAGTTCACACTTCCAGATACCAAAGAATATATCACTTTCCTCTGGAAACAATGTTTATATGCTCTTTAAATCGTAGTGCTTAGAATAGTCAATTATATTCCTAACAACCATTTAGTTTGGTATATTTTTGAAGGAATCAATTTAAAAGGTAAAACTAATGCATTCTGGGAAATCAATGATAATGTTTTGTTTTCCTTGAGCATTCATTTTAAGAAAAATCTGAACATGAAAATCAATTGTTTCAACAATATTTGATATGCTCGTATACAACAACATGTATGAGCTTTTATGTACAAGATATACAGTATATTTGTATAGATTACACTTAATATAGAATAGAAGAGGCATTTGAATGTTATTGAATTCTATTTCCTTTCATTAAAATTTGAATTGCACTTCTGTATTCTGTTTAGTACTTCACTTCAAATTCAATTCAAATTCAAGAATTTAATTGGAATTTATGAAACATTCTCAATTCAATTCTGAATTGAGCCTAACCCTGGTGTGGATGCCATGGTATGAGTTGCATAATGTGTCAATAATCTCTCCCTTCCTGCTCCGTTACGAGAAGAGGAAAAGCATTCCCATGACTCGATGGAGCCGCCGTCTGTTAGGGATGATTAAAGGCAGCTGTTTAAGATGAAAAGAGGAGCCTTTGACAGATGTCCCAATATGATTTAGTTCAAATATGTGAAAATTGGCCCCAGAATAAGATAAGCACTTTCTGGAATGCCGACCAGCCTGGAGTGAGCGCTTTAAGGTGAAACAGGAGGGAGAAGGCAAAGGAGGAACATGGGGCTGGTTTTGAGTCCTGCAAATGATGAGCTGGCAAAAAACATTTGTTTTTTCTTTCTATGTGTATCTAGTAAACACTGTTTAATTGCATTAAAACCTCTTTGGGCTAGAGGGCGGTATTTTCACGTCCGGATGAAAAGCGTGCCCAAAGTAAACTGCCTGCTTCTCAGGTCCAGAAGCTAGGATATGCATATAATTGGTCGATTTGGATAGAAAACACTCTAAAGTTGTCTGTGAGTATAACAGAACTTATTTGGCAGGCGAAACCCCGAGGACAAACCATCCAGGATTTTTTGTTGTTGTTGAGATGACTGTGTTTTCAATTGGTTTTCTATGTGAATCTAGATTTCTGAGGCATCTGGTTGCAGTTCCTATGGCTTCCACTAGATGTCAACAGTCTTTAGAAATTGGTTGATGTTTTCTTTTGAGAAATGAAGAAGTAGCCCTTTCCTTTCTGGGTGTATAGCCAAGTGGACTGTTTTGTTTGGGGCGCGTGACCTGGAGCTCGCTCCACTTTCATTTTATCCGCTATTGAACACAGTTTATCCCGTCTTAAATTTTATCGATTATTTATGTTTTAAAATACCTAAAGTTGGATTAGGAAAGTTGTTTGAAATGTTTGGACAAAGTTTACAGGTAACTTATTAGATAATTTGTAGTCATGTGGGAACCGGTGTTTTTCTGAATCAAATGTGCCAAATAAATGGACATTTTGGAGATATAACGACAGAATTAATCGAACAAAAGGACCATTTGTGATGTTTATGGGACATATTGAAGTGCCAACAGAAGAAGATCTTCAAAGGTAAGGCATGAATTATATCGTTATTTCTGAGTCGCGTGTGGCGGGTTGAAATATGATTGTCATGTGTTTGTTTGATGGGGTGCTGTCCTCAGATAATCGCATGGTTTGCTTTTGCCGTAAAGCCTTTTTGAAATCTGACATGGTGGCTGGATTAAGAAGAGGTTAAGCTTTAATTTGGTCTATTGCACTTGTGACTGTATGAAAGTTAAATATTTCTAATAATGTTTTTTGAATTTCGCGCTCTGCAGTTTCACCGGATGTTGTCGAAACGTTCCGCTAGCGGAACCCCTAGCCGTAACAACTTTTCAACTGGTTGGTCAGGCTTTAAAATGTGTGTAATTATTTAGATACTTTCAGATCCAAACATGGTCTTTGTCAGTTTCTGATTATCCATCATTACATATTTAGTACTGAGACATATCACATTCACATATCTATTGAATCCATTACTTTCACTAACTGCACAAGCAATGGGTACAATGTACTTACTTGTCTAATACAACTTTGTTCCACATGAGGGAAGCAAAACACTGAGGGCTGATCCTAGATAAACATGACTGGAAAAAACTCAGGATAAATCTCTCGTTGACACCAACACATGATTTATCAGAACAGAAAGTTATGCACATATTTCTCAAGTTAGGATTCGGTCCTGCTAACCACATCATATGTTATAGCAATCTGTCAGTCGATGACATAGCATGCATGCAATGTCTGAGCAGGGGAATGGAAACGTTATCTGTGCACCTTGAGATCAGCTTAGAGAGAGAATGACTGTACTGCGTGTGTAGCAAAGCACAAAAGCTTCAATCATTTGTGAATTTCACATTATTTATGACAGCTTTAGTGGTAGCCAAAAAGACAGCAAAACAGAAAACAAGGTAAGTAACATATAATAAACATTGACTACTGCATTGAGCATTGTCCAATGGTACTTTGATACAACAACCCAAAAATATTTTAATACCAATTTTCCCCATTACATAATGATATACACTGATTGCACAAAACATTAAGGACTCCTTTCTAATATTGAGTTGCACCTCTCTTAACAGCTTCAATTCGTTGGGTATGGATTGTACAAGGTGTCGAAAGCATTCCACAAGGATGCTAGCCCATGTTGATTCCAATGTTTCCCACAGTTGTGTAAAGTTGTCTGGATGTCCTTTGGGCGGTGGACCATTGTTAATACACACGGAAAACTGTTGAGCATGAAAAACTAAGCAGCGTTGCAGTTCTTGACATAAACCAGTGCACCTGGCACCTACTACCATACCCCGTTCAAGGGGACTTCGGCGATGTAATTTACAAAATAGCCTCCAACACTCTACTCAGTAAACTGGATGAAGTCTATCACAGTGCCAGCCCCATATACTACCCACAACTGTGACCTGTATGCTCTCGTTGGCTGGTCCTCACTACATATCCGTCGGCAAACCCACTTGCTCCAGGTCATCTATAAGTCTTTGCTAGGTAAAGCCCCGCCTTATCTCAGCTCACTGGTCACAATAGAAACACCCACCCGTAGCACACGCTCCAGCAGGTATATTGCACTGGTCATCCCCAAAGCCAACACTTCCTTTGGCAGCCTTTCCTTCCAGTTCTCTGCTGCCAATGACTGGAACAAATTGCAAAAATCTCTGAAGCTGGAGTCTTATATCTCCCTCTCTAACTTTAAGCATCAGCTGTCAGAGCAGCTTACCGATCACTGTACCTGTACACAACCAATCTGTAAATAGAACACCAGACTACCTCACCCCCATATGATTACTTACCCTCTTTCTCTTTTGCACCCCAGTATCTCTATTTGCACATCATAATATGCACACCTATCACTCCAGGTCGCAGTTGTAAATGAGAACTTGTTCTCAACTGGCCTACCTGGTTAAATAAAGGTGAAATAAAAAACAATAATGGTAGATGGTAGTGGGTAGGTAGGGTTACAGAAAAAGGGTAGGTAGGGTTACAGAAAAAGCCCAGGAAGAACTCTGACAGGAGGAGAGGGAGAAGGCACAGTTTATTGACAATTTCCTCTTGAATACCTCCCTAACAGCAATGTTTGGGATTGTTTTTTGTTTTTTCTCTCTCACTTGACATACAAATGAAAATCTAAAAGTTGAAAACAATAAACAATAGCCCCCTCCTTGGCCAACTATATAGTGAAATTCGATTTAGTACTTTTTCAGATGTATAATATTTTAACCCCTTCGACCACGACTACATGATATTTATTCAACTACATTACCATAATCAGACTGTTACAGTACAACACAAACCAGGATCAGATCGACATGTCCACTTTATATGGCATTATACAGAAAGTGAAAGCTACACACAGAATATCACGATGGGAATAACAGACACTTCCTTCTCTGGTTAGCCTGAAGGTAGAGGTTATTTTGCTGATGGTGGGAATCTTCTCCAGTTTGTTGTGGGAAAGGTCCAGCTCTACCAGACCGCTGACATTGAACGTGTTGGGAGGAATCCCTCTGTCAGTCAACTTGTTATGGGCCAGCCTGACAATCTGCAGCTTGGGATACGTAGTGAGGAAGTTCACAGGGACGCTTGCTATGTCGTTAAACTCCAGGTAGAGCTGATGCAACACCTGAGGGAGGATATCTGGAATCTTCTTCAGTTGGTTTTTCATCATATCAAGTAGTCAGAGACTTGAGTCCCTTGAAAGCCCCCCTGACCTCTTCAACGGTGTTGGCACGGAGATGGAAGTAAGTGAGGTAGGTCATCCCCTCAAACATGGATCTTGGAATTCTTGTTGTGACCCATGCATAGATCCTTGATGGACTTGGGTAGGTTCACGGGCATGCGGGCCATCTAGTTGTTATCCAAATACAGGCGAGCTTGCTGAAGACGTTCTTGCCGACCTTGTGAGAGCTGAGCTGGTTCTGGTGCAAGATGACCCAGACGAGGCTGGTGGCTTGTCAAAGACCCCAGTCTGGATGCTTGTGATCTAGTTGCACTGCAGGTAGACGTACTTCATGTGGGAGGGGACATACGGGACGTGCTGTATATTGCGGCTGTGGCAGTACATGGCTACGGGGAAGCTGGCCAGGCAGTCACACTCTAGGGGGCAGTCAACGTCCAGCTGCTCGGCCCACATGGACGAGGGGTGGCAGCGGCTTCGCAGGTAGCTGAGCCACTGGAGGGCACTGGAGTGCTGGGTGAAGCTCAGGTCCACCAGTCCAGCCACAATCAGGAACACCACCGTCCGTCTGCATGGTCACTGCAGGGAGAGGAAGGGGAACAGAGATCAGAACACAGGTGTACACTGTGGTGATTTAATTCTAATTATTGGGTTACATTTTACTTTTCTTTGTTATTCATTGAAATAAAAAACACTATTTTCTACCTATTACTTACCAATTGTGTTGAAATTGAGTCTAGAAAGGATTTATTGTACTTGCCCTTCAGGGCTTCCGAGTGGTGCAGCGGTCTAAGGCACTGCTTCTCAGTGCTAGAGGCGTCACTACAGACACCTTGGTTCGATTCCAAGGCTGTATCACAAAAGGCCGTCATTGGGAGTCCCATAGGGTGGCGCACAATTGGCCCAGCGTCGTCCGGGTTTGGCCGGGGTAAGCCATCATTGTAAATAAGAATTTGTTCTTAACTGACTTGCCTAGTTAAATAAAGGTTAAACTACAAAGCTAGGTAATTAGTCATTTACAAGTGAATACCACTAAGACAAAAGTGTAAAATCAAGGCTTGATAATGCTTGAAGTTTGCCCATTACTCTTTCTCAAAGCCTTGTTGTTTAATGAAAACTCAGAGAATTTTCAAGTGTTTTTATCCACAAACAATCGCTTTCATTTAAATACATAATTTCTCAAATGAATGGAAATAAACATACATTAAAGTAAAGTAACCAGACTGTTGTTTAGAGGCAGTTCCTCCTCCCCAGTTTCTGTTGCAGTGTCTCCTTCAATCTGTGCTGGAGAATAGATTTACCATTGTGTAAATAGCCCTCTCCCCCTTCTCGTCATCCCCAGCTGCAGCCCAGCCACTCTGTCACTTTACAACACATACAATTTCCACTAGACCATCTGGTCTTCAACAACCTTGTTTTCCACCTCTCTCTCTGTTGTGCCTTGTCATTAACTCAGCTTTAGCTTAGCAACAAGGGTTATGCCTTGATGTTTCTATGTAAAGCCTTTCGGGAAAGAGATGCTGGTAAAGAGGTTAAGGTATGAGACCACATACAATCACACAAAACATGCCAAGGTATGACTGCAATCAATCAAATTAGACCTTCACACTAAAATGTGCTCCACTCTGTCAGAACACCTCGGGGAACAAATTCACAGCTTTGAAGCTTAAATGCAAGTTATAGTCTTTAAACTGTGGAGAAATTTAGCAAACGCCTTGACTGGCGCCCGTTCAGACAGATGACCACTATTCCCCAAAGACTGTCCCTGTCCTCTATTACCTGGAAAACAGGAGATAATTACCTGAATTATGCAAATGATCTCAAGTTCAATTTATCTGCATCCTCTTCAGCTGTGGAAAGGGAAAGTCAAAAACCAAAAGTGGTGTTGTTAACACTTCACATGCAATTACCATTGTCTGTTATCACAAACACAATGCCCTTCCATTGAATGGAGTATGAACATGACAAGAGCAATGGATGAATATTGGGTCTACCTGGATATTGCCAGGCCACTGATGGACTTACAGTATGCTTTGTAAGAAGAACTCTACTAGCGAGGTCAGTAATATGGGCTTACTTGGAAACAACCTCAAACTACAACCTCAGGTCTAAATCCATGACTTCATTCGTTTTTTTGTAGATTAAAATGCCCTGTATATGCCCAAGTGTTTGCATCTAAACCTCAACCTCTGTGATAGGGTGCTGGCACCACTGATTGTGCCTGAGGTAGACTTGATAATTGGTCTCTCTGTGTGTAGTGAAGATTGGCCAGGGTTGTGAACAACATGACACCAAGCAGAAAGAATGCAAAGTGTTTCCTGTTTCAGTGCCTTGGCTTGGTCGATGTAACTCACTGATTATGATTGGCTATGGTTTGGTATGAATATAACCAGCAGTAGGAGCCATCTGTGTCATGGTGTAATAGGACCATACCTACTACCTCAGGTGCTTAGGTTTCAAACAGGTACGTGAAAAATAGGCTGTACATAGGCTACATTCATAACCAAGTGAGGTGGTATTTACCACATACGACTGGGAAAAATCCAGTTGAACAGCCCTCCAACTGGTAATTACTAGTGGGAAACTCGTCTATCATCCCTCAGCTCTGACGTCTCCCACATGCTGAGCTCTGACGTCACCTACTAGGGAAATTACCTCGATAACAGCATTTTAGGCAGTGAAATGCAACAACAAAACATTATGAAAGGTAATCTATACTGAACAAAAATATAAACGCAACATGGAACAATTTTAACATTTTTACTCAGTTACAGTTCATATAAGGAAATCAGTGAATTTAAATACACTGCTCAAAAAAATAAAGGGAACACTTAAACAACACAATGTAACTCCAAGTCAATCACACTTCTGTGAAATCAAACTGTCCACTTAGGAAGCAACACTGATTGACAATAAATTTCACATGCTGTTGTGCAAATGGAATAGACAACAGGTGGAAATTATAGGCAATTAGCAAGACACCCCCAATAAAGGAGTGGTTCTCCAGGTGGGGACCACAGACCACTTCTCAGTTCCTATGCTTCCTGGCTGATGTTTTGGTCACTTTTGAATGCTGGCGGTGCTTTCACTCTAGTGGTAGCATGAGACGGAGTCTACAACCCACACAAGTGGCTCAGGTAGTGCAGCTCATCCAGGATGGCACATCAATGCGAGCTGTGGCAAGAAGGTTTGCTGTGTCTGTCAGCGTTGTGTCCAGAGCATGGAGGCGCTACCAGGAGACAGGCCAGTACATCAGGAGACGTGGAGGAGGCCGTAGGAGGGCAACAACCCAGCAGCAGGACCGCTACCCCCGCCTTTGTGCAAGGAGGAGCAGGAGAAGCACTGCCAGAGCCCTGCAAAATGACCTCCAGCAGGCCACAAATGTGCATGTGTCTGCTCAAACGGTCAGAAACAGACTCCATGAGGGTGGTATGAGGGCCCGACGTCCACAGTGGGGGTTGTGCTTACAGCCCAACACCGTGCAGGACGTTTGGCATTTGCCAGAGAACACCAAGATTGGCAAATTCGCCACTGGCGCCCTGTGCTCTTCACAGATGAAAGCAGGTTCACACTGAGCACGTGACAGACGTGACAGAGTCTGGAGACGCCGTGGAGAACGTTCTGCTGCCTGCAACATCCTCCAGCATGACCGGTTTGGCGGTGGGTCAGTCATGGTGTGGGGTGGCATTTCTTTGGGGGGCCGCACAGCCCTCCATGTGCTCGCCAGAGGTAGCCTGACTGCCATTAGGTACCGAGATGAGATCCTCAGACCCCTTGTGAGACCATATGCTGGTGCGGTTGACCCTGCGTTCCTCCTAATGCTAGACAATGCTAGACCTCATGTGGCTGGAGTGTGTCAGCAGTTCCTGCAAGAGGAAGGCATTGATGCTATGGACTGGCCCGCCCGTTCCCCAGACCTGAATCCAATTCAGCACATCTGGGACATCATGTCTCGCTCCATCCACCAACGCCACGTTGCACCACAGACTGTCCAGGAGTTGGTGGATGCTTTAGTCCAGGTCTGGGAGGAGATCCCTCAGGAGACCATCCGCCACCTCATCAGGAGCATGCCCAGGCGTTATAGGGAGGTCATATAGGCACGTGGAGGCCACACACACTACTGAGCCTCATTTTGACTTGTTTTAAGGACATTACATCTGTTATAGTGTGGACACTATATAAATAATTACATGGTTATTATTGGCATTAACCTTGACCTTTCCCCTTTGATGATGTCATCACCAAGAGTGAGTTCTGTGCAATGTGTTTCTACCACCGGCTGAGTGGGCTATATAGTTCTGTTATATTTGTACCGTTTGTACCTGGCAATACACCTTTAGGTTTGGGTTGAAAGTAAAGGAAAGTAATATCGAAATGCGTGTGGGCATTCCTTGTCAAGTTACTACACCTTTTTGGCGATGAGGATAAAACTTTATCAACTTGTACAGGGCGAGTTAGCTAGCTAGCTTAATGAGCGACGGAGAGCAGGTGCCACTGGATGGAAACGCCGACGGGGACAATCAGCAGCAAGTGCAAATCGCTAACGAGGATCAAGGACAAGTTGGCGTTATAATGGCAATGTTTGGGACTATCACTGAGTTTGTGGATTTGAACGAAGACTGGACGGAATATGTGGAAAGGTTGGGACACTTTTTCTTGGCAAATGGAATCATAGATGAGGCTAAACAGCGCTCTATTCTCTTGAGTGTGTGTGGGGCTAAAACCTACAAGCTAATGAGGAATTTGGCTACACCACGGAGACCGGGAGAAATTCCTTTTGGGGATCTAGTTGCTCTCGTTCAGACTCACCACAATCCAAAGCCTTCAGTGATTGTCCAGAGGTTCAAGTTTAACTGCCATTTTCGGAAAACAGGTCAGTCTGTTGCTAACTTTGTTGCTGAATTACGTGAACTCTCTGAACATTGTGAGTTTGGGGCTATGTTAGAGGACATGCTCCGTGACAGATTAGTCTGTGGCATTAATGAGGACAGCATACAGCGCCGGTTGCTGGGGGAAGCCACACTGACTTTCAAGAGGGCATTGGAACTATCTCAAGGGATGGAGATGGCCGCTAGTAATGTGAAAAATATTCAAAAGGCCAACAGTGAAAGTTGTGCAGTGCATCAGGTGACAAAAGAGGTGGCAGGAAAAAGGGGAAAAGCAGTGGAATGTTTCAGATGTGGAGGGACACATTATGGTAACAATGTTCATGGAGACTGTCTGTCACAATTGCAACAAAAAGGGACATTTAGCAAAAAAATGCAGGGGTCCTAGGAGCAAGCCAGAGGGTGGGCGGACTGGGCTGGGCAAGTTCACAGCACCAAAGCCTCAGTCAGCAGCGCACCACCTAGAGAGCACAGAGGAGGAGGACGAGCATTGTTCCTACAACATGTTTAATGTGAGGGAGCCGCGCGCAGAGCCTATCTATGCTACAGTGGAGGTAGATGGAAAGCAGATGAGGATGGAGGTTGACACGGGGGCCTCTGCCTCTGTCATAAGTGAGGAGACCTACAAACAAAAATGGGGCTCAAGACAGGTTTCTGCCCTCACACCGGCAGGGATCAGACTGCGTACGTACACCAGGGAGACCATACCATTGCTTGGGGCTCTAGAAGTGAACATTGCATACAACAGCCAGGAAGCGAGAGCACGGCTCCTGGTGGTGAAAGGGAATGGGCCTAGTTTACTAGGGCGTGACTGGCTAAACAAAATACAACTGAGCTGGGGTGAGATAAAACACACCCGAGTGACTGAGGATGTCATTCAAAAATACCCAGAGATTTTCAAAGATGAACTGGGCACACTGCAGGGCACTGCAGTTAAGCTGTTCGTGGATCCTCAGGCCGAGCCTCGCTTTTTCAAGCCCAGGACAGTGCCTTACGCCATGAAAAAGAAAGTGGAAGATGAGTTGGAGCGGCTGCAGGAAGCAAACGTCATTACTCCCGTTCAGTTCTCCCGCTGGGCAGCTCCTATCGTTCCCGTTCTGAAAAGTGACGGCACGGTGCGTATATGTGGGGACTACAAACTCACCATCAACAGGGCCTCTAAGCTAGACGCTTACCCGCTGCCACGGGTGGAGGACTTGTTCGCGACACTGGCAGGAGGCAAGACGTTCTCAAAGCTTGACATGAGTCACGCCTACCAACAGCTCCTCCTGGACAAGGACTCAAAAGAGTATGTCACAGTCAACACGCACAAAGGCTTGTTCAGGTACAACCGCTTGGTTTTCGGAGTGGCGTCCAGCCCAGCCATTTTCCAGAGGACAATGGACAATCTGCTGCAGGGGATCCCTCATGTAGCAGTGTACCTGGATGACATCCTGGTTACAAGGGAGACGGAGGAGGAGCACCTCCACCATCTGGACCAGGTGTTAAAGAGATTCTCTGAGGCAGGGCTGCGCCTGAAGCGTAGCAAGTGCACATTCCAAGCACAGAGTGTGACATACCTAGGTCACAAGATCACAGCGCAGGGTCTGTGTCCTGTGGAGGACAAAGTCAGGGCAATCAAGGATGCTCCAAACCCCAAGAATGGGTCAGAGCTCAGGTCGTTCCTGGGCATGGTGAACTACTATGGTAAGTTCCTCCCTGAGCTGTCAACAGTGTTGGCTCCACTTTATCATTTCCTCCACAATGACTGTAAATCGAAGTGGGGGCCAGCACAAGAGAAAGCTTTCAAGGAAGTGAAAGCACTACTACAATCAGCACAACTTCTGGTTCATTTTGACCAAGACAAAGAGATCATCCTGTCATGTGACGCCTCACCCTATGGCGTCGGGGCAGTACTCTCTCATCAGATGGAGGACGGGTCAGAGAGACCCATTGGATTTGCATCACGTACGCTGACGAGTGCTGAGAAGGGTTATTCACAGTTAGACAAGGAAGGTCTGGCCATAGTCTTTGCTGTGAAACGCTTCCATCAGTACCTCTACGGTCATCATTTCACCATATGCACTGACCACAAACCACTGATGAGCCTTTTTAGTGAATCAAGATGCATTCCGCCCATGGCTTCAGCAAGGTTACAGCGTTGGGCCCTGACACTGTCGGCTTACCAGTATACGATAGTGTATAGAGCGGGGAAGGACAATGCAAATGCAGACGCGCTCAGCCGTCTCCCGCTACCAGAGATGCCTGCCACAACTGTGGTGCCTCCCGAGACAATTTTCCTAATGGAGAGATTGTCAAACTCACCAGTGAATGCCAAACAGATCAAACAGTGGACAGACCGGGATCCTATCCTGTCCCAAGTGAAAAGATTCCTGATGCAGGGTTGGCCTCCTGTCATAGAGGATGATGGACTAAGACCTTACGCAAAGCGCAAAACTGAGCTGAGTGTGCAGGATGGCTGCATACTCTGGGGGTCCAGAGTGGTTGTTCCACCCCCTGGCCGTGCACAAGTCATGGATGAGGTCCATGAGGCTCACCCGGGTGCCTCCCGGATGAAAAGTTTAGCCAGATCTTACATCTGGTGGCCTAACATGGATCAGGAGGTAGAAGACAAAGTTAAATCATGTTCTGAGTGCCAGATCAACCAGAAGATGGCGCCGCCCGCGCCACTACATCTGTGGGAGTGGCCTGACCACCCATGGTCCAGGCTGCATATAGATTTTGCAGGCCCTTTCATGGGTCACATGTTCCTTGTCATGGTGGACGCACACTCCAAGTGGCTGGAGGCGCACATCATGAGCAACATCACAGCGACCACAACCATCGAAAAGCTTCGGCAGGTGTTTTCAACCCATGGTCTGCCGGACTCTCTGGTGTCCGACAACGCAACAACGTTTACCTGTGATTTGTTCCAAGAATTCATGCGGAGAAACGGGATCCGCCATGTCCGCAGCGCCCCATTTCACCCGGCCTCAAACGGCTTAGCGGAGCGGGCTGTGCAGACACTGAAAGAGGGGCTCAAAAGGATGACTGGGGGAACCATCACTACTAAGCTCTCTCGGTTCTTGTTCCAGTACCGCATCACGCCACAAACAACAACAGGACAGGCTCCAGCGGTGATGTTAATGGGCAGAAGGCCAAAAGCTCACCTGGATCTACTGCGTCCGAACATCAGAGCACGAGTGGAACGGAAGCAGGAGAAACAAAAAGAGAGACATGACCACCACGCAAGGGAGAGACAGTTAAAACCCAATGACACTGTCTACATCCGCAACTTCACAAGCAGCCAACGCTGGTTGCCAGGTATCATTCTGAGTCAGAGTGGTCCCGTCTCCTTTGTGGTCAAACTGACTGATGGTCGAGTCATGCGCAGACACCAGGACCATCTCCGCCTGCGCTATGACAAAGACAAGACCATGTTTTCAGACGGAACAGCTGTGGATGGTAGTATACAAGTTGAAATCCCACAGGAAACAGCATCTGAGGAACAGGGGCATTCAGTGGTTCCAGCAGAGGGTGATGGACATTCTCTCACAAACACCCAACCCGCTCCTGTGCCCTCAGACCCAGCTCCACTGGGACACGCCTTACCTGTGTCTCGTAGCACACCAGGAGTACTGCGCAGATCACAGCGTAGTCACAAGCCTCCTGAAAGACTAACTCTGTAGTTGAGACTGAGAGACTCGTGGTGTTAGTGTTTGTTTGGAGCAGCAGACCTAGTTGAAAAGAAATAAGGACTGTCATTTTATTGTTGTTGTTTTGGTTACATTTACAGTAACACCAGCAGAAGTTCTACAGTGTGGTGTAGTAAAGAGAAGAAAACACTAATGTGGTTTACTTGTTAACCTTATGTTTTCCTTACAGGGGGGGATTTAAATTGAGGGGGGAGAAGTGTTATAGTGTGGACACTATATAAATAATTACATGGTTATTATTGGCATTAACCTTGACCTTTCCCCTTTGATGATGTCATCACCAAGAGTGAGTTCTGTGCAATGTGTTTCTACCACCGGCTGAGTGGGCTATATAGTTCTGTTATATATATATAGTTCTGTTATATTTGTACCGTTTGTACCTGGCAATACACCTTTAGGTTTGGGTTGAAAGTAAAGGAAAGTAATATCGAAATGCGTGTGGGCATTCCTTGTCAAGTTACTACAACATCAAAGTTGGATCAGCCTGTAGTGTGGTTTTCCACTTTAATTTTGAGTGTGACTCCAAATCCAGACCTCCATGGGTTGATAAATTGGATTTCCATTGATTATATTTGTACCGTTTGTACCTGGCAATACACCTTTAGGTTTGGGTTGAAAGTAAAGGAAAGTAATATCGAAATGCGTGTGGGCATTCCTTGTCAAGTTACTACAACATCAAAGTTGGATCAGCCTGTAGTGTGGTTTTCCACTTTAATTTTGAGTGTGACTCCAAATCCAGACCTCCATGGGTTGATAAATTGGATTTCCATTGATTATTTTTGTGTGATTTTGTTGTCAGCACATTCAACTATGTAAAGAAAAAAGTATTTCATAAGATTATTTCTTTCATTCGGATCTAGGATGTGTTGTTTAAGTGTTCCCTTTATTTTTTTGAGCAGTATACTTTCATTAGGACCTGCTCTATGGACTTCACATGACTGCCAATACAGATATGCATCTGTTGATTGTGGCCTGTAGAATGTTGTCCCACTCCTCTTCAATGGCTGTGCGAAGTTGCTGGATATTTGCGGGAACTGGAACACTGTCGTACAAGTAGATTCAGAGCATCCCAAACATGCTCCATGGGTGACATGTCTGGTGAATAAGGCCATAGAAGAACTAAGACCCTCACACCTCAGATGCACAATTGAGAGCCTCCTGTCGGGCTGTATCACCACCTGGTACAGCAACTGCACAGCCCACAACGGCAAGGCTCTCCAGAGGGTGGTGCGGTCTGTCCGCCCTCCAGGACACCTGCAGCACCCAATGTCACAGGAAGGCCAAAATGATCATCAAAGACATCAACCACCGGAGCCACGGTCTGTTCACCCCGTTATCATCTAGAAGGCGAGGTCAGTATAGGTGCAACAAAGCTGGGACCGAGAGACTGAAAAACAGCTTCTATCTGAAGGCCATCAGACTGTTAAATAGCCGGCTACCACCCAGTTACTCAACCCTGCACCTTAGAGGCTGCTGCCCTATATACATAGAATCACTGGTCACTTTAATAATGGAACACTAGTCACTTTAATAATGTTTACATACTGCTTTACTCATCTCATATGAATATACTGTATTCTATTGTATTTTAGTCAATGCCATTCCATTCTTCTACTTTTAGATGTGTGTATTATGTATTGTTAGGTATTACTGCGCTGTTGGAGCTAGGAACACAAGCATTTCACTACGCCATAAAGTGTGATTTGATCTGGGACATTTTCAGCATCCAGGAATTGTGTACAGATCCTGTGCATTCAAATTGCCATCGATAAAATTCAATTGTGCTCGTTGTCTGTAGCTTATGCCTGCCCATACCATATACCCACCATGCGGCACTGCATTCACAACGTTGATGTCAGCAAACCGCTCGCCCACACGGCGCAATACACGTGGTCTACAGTTGTGAGGTCAGTTGGATGTACTAACAAATTCTCTAAAAGGATGTTGGAAGTGGATTATTGTAGAGAAATTAACATGACATTCTCTGGTAACAACTCTGGTGGTGTCATGACTGTCAACGAGAATCCAAATAGGTCATATCAGGTTTGCAATGAATAACTTCCATCAGATCCCCTTTCACCCGTAGAGGAACTAGCGAGGATTAACAACTCACGCCCTGTTGTACATCAAGGGGAGAAGATTCAGGACTGCCCTCTCAAGATTCACCAAAGGAATGTTCTTTGATTCAACAGACTTTTTGCTATTGAAAGGTCAGAGACGACCTATAGAACACTGTCATTTTGTGATGTCATAAAAAAATTTTGAAAGGAAAAATGTAACTTGGAAAGTATACCCACTACATATACGAAGTTTCCAGTTTTTGCATGCAATATAAAAAGTGTTTTTGTTAAGAGAGGAATGTGATTTGAGAAGCTATAAGAGATAATTGTTTTCCATAAACTTTGCACAGTGAGTAATCACCGCGCCGAAGTGAGATCAGAGAGCATGTCAGCCGGCCGGAACCGCCCATTTCGAGCAATCTGTATAAATGATGGGTTAAGAAAAAACACACATTAGACCAGAAAGTTTAAAGTGATTTGAACTTTGAATCTCAACGAGGTGGAGACGATAAACTCACCTCCCGGACGATCACTGGTAAGGCTGATTAGCAGTCCTAAAAAAGTATCTTCGAAAGCGAATTTAAGTATGTACATCCTGTTACTCTGCTCAAACCATCAATAGGCTGGCTAGCCTATCTTCAAAGATGCTTCTTACAGAGTGAATAGAAGGAAAGTCAACTATGTAGTTCTGTTCAGGACTACACAACAAGTCACCGGATACCGGAGAACTACAAAGAAGGCCAATAATAGAATACTTTTTGGAACCATTTTGGACAATCAAAGCCTTGCAAGCGTGCTGCGAAAAGGCCCAACCCCCTTTCCATGGTGGCCCTGTTCACTGAGAGACCCCCGGCGAACCTAGGCATTTCATGTAAATACATTCTTGATTTGTTACTCAAAGCGGGCGGCGGTTCGTGTGCAAGGTATATGGATACTGTAGGTGAGAGTAGTTTCTGAATGTACCAATGTTAAGTGTCTCTGTCCCTTGCTTCTTTAACAAGCATCAATGTTGTTGCCCGTTAGGGACCTGTTTTCAGCGTAGTACGTCTCCAGTCAATGACCAGTGCAGAGTGTGTATGTTTATCCTGTGTTCCCACTTAATTAGCTAGTAAATAAATAAACCAATTTGTGTAGTACTGAACCATAAGTAAGGCTCGGGTTTTTGCAGATGCAAGGTTATAACTGTTCAGAATGATGATATGAGGTTATGATTGATAAGTTGACTGTTTATAGATGTGATAAAGACCTTTTAGAGTTTAATTCAGTAGATGGTAACTCATTAAAGAATCCCTCTCATGGTGCCCCAGATCCTAATGAGTTAATTTAAAGCAGGTAACAATTAAACATTGTTAGTTAATTAGATAAGTCTTCAGATTAATGTTAAAGTCAAGTCACAACAGTGGACATTCCTGCAGTCAGCAATTGCGCGCTCCCTCAAAACTTGAGACGTGTTGTGTGACAAAACTGCACATTTTAGTGGCTTTTTGTCCCCAGCAGAAGGTACACCTGTGTAATGATCATGCTGTCTAATCAGTTTTTTGATATTCCACACTTGTCTGGTGGATGGATTATCTTGGCAAAGGAGAAATGCTCATTAACAGACAAACAAATTTGTGCACAACATCTAAGAGAAAAAAGCTTTTAGTGTGTATGGAAAATTTTAGGGATCTTTGATTTCAGCTCATGAAAAATGGGACCAACACTTTTACATGTTGCGTCTGTGTTTTTGTTCAGTAAATGAATGTGGTTTTTGAACACTAATTTGTTTACAAGCATGGCAGCTGTACTTTTAGTTATGGTTGGCGCAGTTTGTTGGCCATTATCCAATCAACGTTTCTCAATAGGTTCCCAGCATGTGAATGCATCCTACTACCTTCCAACTTGGTTATGAACACAGCATAACTTAAGGTGACCAATCTTAGACATGGAGTACCACACAGTGTGCATAATTTGTTTGAACCCAGCACTAACACACCTGATTCAACTTATCTCCAATTAAGACAAATGCAGGGTTGGAACAAGAACCTAGCTGCACATAAAGCAGCCTTCTATTCCAGAAACACTGGTCACCTTTGGCATTGGAAAATATAAAAAAATTAAGTTTGAATAGGAAAAAAATATTTGTTATAGCAGGATGCTTAAATAGAATGCTTATTTATTCCGTTTGATCATTTGTTTTAATTAATGCAGGCCAGTGTGTGGGCCTTTTATCTTTGATCTAGATGTGACCACCTAACACATCAGGGGACATGGCAATAATGACATAACCAAACATCTTATTTAAACCTCTTCCTTGCAGTGAATTGACGCAAAATAAGGCAGCTCAATTCTGATATTTTTCACTAATTGGTCTTTCGACCAATCAGACCAACTCTGAAAAAGATCTGTGATTGGTCAAAATACAATTTAGTGGAAAAATATCAGAATTGAGCTGCCTGTGTAAACGTAGCCTTAGAACCCTGCATTACATCACAAAATCGTCCGCTCCAAGTCACACATATATCAGAGGTTGACTGAGGTTGAATGCTTGTCTTTCCATCTCCATGACAGCAGAGGGTGGTAAAGGGCTGTACAAACAGGAGAAGGTCTTTCATTGCCACAGTATGACATCAAGGCTACTTTAGGATTCTGGCACACCACCAGTCACATACCAATCAACACTTTCGAGAGGACAAGCGACTTTGTATGAGTTTTAATCCACAGTAAAAGACAGCCAGGACATTAGTACAGCAGTTTGAGACTAGATGTGCTACATTTCATATGTGTACCGCCATACCCCCATGCATTACAATGGTGCCCTTACCCTCAGTGTTCCATCACCTACCACAGCAGAAACCCTGAACAACACCATTGCTGATGTGTGGAAACCGATAGATAGTGACACTGATGTTGTAGAGTTCTGTAGTGAGAATTCTCTGATAAGATATTCAAAAGAGTGCAATCAACATTAATCTGTGACTCATCAGGAGACGTGACGTGGGCTACACCATCTATGGGCTTTTGTGAGCTCATTCTATGGGGTGGATACTGGATAACAATGTCCCTGCGCTACCATCTACCACAAGGTGGCTTGAATATTCCCTCACTGTCATCACATTGGGAAAAATCCGAATTTGAGATTAGTACACAGACCTTGAATGTGTGTCAATCACGCATAACGTCAATGGGAGGTGCGTGAAAAGTTAGGCTACATGCACAGGTCTCAAGTAAGGATTCGGCACAATGTCCTCAAAGCACACAGTCTTCCTTTCTAAACAGTCAGTCCACTTTAATGGTGGTGGTTATAGTTATAGCTCTGGCTACAGGTGTGTTGGCTAAGAAATAAAACCCAACCAACAATGAAAACCCATTAAATTTCAGTCATACAATTCAAAAGTCCAATCTAAAACAAAGCAAAGAGTTCATGGCAAACAAAAAGTCCCACACAACAAATAGAAAATTAATACCGTTGGTGTGAATAAGTATATACAACGAATGACAACTAAAGCAATAAACTAAAATACATACAATTAAACAAACAGAAAACATTGCATCCCCCATTGTGAAGAGTAAACTAATGTGGCCCTTCAGTGCACAGGTAGTGTTTCCAGTGCATAGCAGGAAAAAAAATAGTAGCCATAGCCATGTCCTTAAAGCAGGGCTAAGCACAGTATAACTGGATGTTTCCATGGTCTCTCAGCTACTTACCCACGACAGTATCATCACGAGAACCATGTGGCCAATACTGAGGGGAATCAACATTGAAGAAAACAGAACAGAGATGGGTCAGATACTGAATTAGTTACAGTGCTGTCGGCTCGCATATAGTGATCAACAACAAAACCCACTGCCTCACAGATACCATGTGATAAACATTTGATCTCTTTGAAGACAAAAAAAAAAATAGTTCTTTGCCATTCAAGGTAATGTTAAAAAAAAAAAATAAAGGGGGTAAAACGATGAGAATAAAACTGCTAAAAATGAAGTTAAAAACTAAAATGGAAACATAATATTTCTTGAGATTCTGACTTTCACCCCTTAATCTCTGGTTGTCCTATTAGCTCTCTTTCACCGCATGTGTATATGTGTGTTTCACAGGCCCGGTGTTTCAGTGAGTGCTTTGTTTGCCTTCATTCTTCTCTTCATCAGCAGCGGATTGGTCGAGTCCTTGATGGTCTTGATTTTGATTTGCTCATAGTCCACTCTCATGGTTGCTAAGGCACTTGTCATTTCCTCCTAGTAACAAAAATACAAAAAACACTATTAGCATATCACATAGAAACAATTTCAAATCATGTGTAAAGCACAGAGAAAATCCAAAGAAGCAAATACGCAATTGTGTAGATAGTGTTTGCTTCTATGTCTAGAGTAGGATACTGTTGTGCTCAAATCAGTATGGAAGAGCCGTGTGGATCCAAGTCAGAAGCAGAAAGAACGCTATGAAATCACTACAGTGCCAGTGTCTGTGCATGTGTTCACCTTGACCTCCTCCCAGACGTCCTGCTCCTCCTGCAGCACACGACTGGTGTGGAGAGGGGTTTGAGGGACCTCCATAGACTGCTGCAGGGAGACCAGCATGGGTTAGCATTAGCACATAGCTTTAGAAAACACATTGTGTCAAACCAAGGCACGTGAATATAGGCGAAAACTGGAAATGTGAAAAGTATTCAGAAACTCTTGGGAGGATACTTGATAAGTAGGGCTCCCAAGTAGCATAGCGGTCTAAGGCACTGCATCTCAGTGCTAGAGGTGTCACTACAGACCCTGGTTCGATTCCAGGCTGTATCACAACCGGCTGTGATTGGGAGTCCGATAGGGCGGCGCACAATTGGCCTAAGTAAAGATACCTTAATAGAAAATGACTCAAGTAAAAGTCACCCAGTAAAATACTACTTGAGTAAAAGTATTTGGTTTAAAATATACTTAAGTATCAAAAGTAATAAAGTATAAATCATTTCAAATTCCTTATATTAAGAAAACCAGATGGCACTATTCTTGTTTTTTTTATTTTTTTTATGTACGGATAGTCAGGGGCACACTCCATCACTCAGACATAATTTACAAACAAAGCATTTGTGTTTAGTGAGTCCTCCAGATCAGGGGCAGTAGGGTGACCAGGGATGTTCTCTTGATAAGTGTGTGAATTGGACCATTTACTTGTCCTGCTAAGCATTCAACATGTAATGAGTACTTTTGGATGTCAGGGAAAATGTATGGAGTAAAAAGTACATTATTTTCTTTAGGAATGTTGTGAAGTTGTCAAAAAGATCAACAGTAAAATGTACATTATTTTATTTAGAAAAATAGTGAAGTAAAAGTTGTCAAATATAAATAGTAAAGTACAGATATCACAAAAAAGAACTTAAGTAGTACTTAAAAGTATTTTTACACCATAGTGTATTGGATTCTGTACATATTCTTAATAATAACCTTGTACTCTTACATTGTGATCAAAACACAATGCAGCAACAGTTGCTCAATGGGTGTACCACCTAGCCCAAAGGGTATATTAGGGGGAACACAGAGGGGTGCTGTGCTTACATTGATCCAGGGGTGGTTCATGAACTCTGTGATGCTCATCCTCTGGGTGGGCTCAGTCTTCAGCAGGTGGCGGATCAGCTGCTTGGCTGGGAGAGAGAAAAACACAGGAAATCAGAGTTACAACTATTGTAAGCAATTCATACAGAATTAAAACTGCACCTATCCAGTGTATGTGAAATTAAAATGTTTTTTTTTTTTTATACATAATTCCCATCAATGTCATGATATTAATTTTGAATTCGGCCCATATAAATACCCCTGGCTTCTTTTAATTACCTTCTTCAGACACATCAGACCACTCTGGGTTTGGGAACTCGTACTGTCCATTCCTGATGCGTCTCTTCATCCCTGGGGATATGGCCAGGCCGTGGTTGGAGTAGAAGGGAGGATATCCACACAGCCTGGGGAGAGAGGTGGAGAGGAACATTTTTACACAAACCAAAACATGCTACGTCCTGTAAATGCTGCTATTTGTATTGATTCATGCTGTCAAACTATTTTGTATCACTTACAGAATATACATGATGACGCCCAGAGACCACATATCACAGGATTTGTCATACTTCTCTGGACCAAGAACCTCAGGAGCTGGGATAAAGGAGGGAGAAAAACCAAAAGACTAAATAAATTCAAGCATTATATTTAAAGAACATAGTAAATTAATGGCATTGAGGTATTCATGAATAATTACACCAACAAGATTTAGGGTGTATTATAAACCACAGAGTCAGTAAGCATGTTGAACAGCAAGCATGCAGACCGAGGGGCATGCCCTTACCAACATAATAGGGGGTGTAGCATGGCGTTGCCAGGGAGTTGAGTGTGGTGATTTCTTTTGCAAACCCAAAATCGGTGAGTTTGAGGAGGGCGTCTGGCCTTTTGGAGGTGTACAACAGATTCTCTGGCTGAGAGATGAGAAAATAGCATTACATCTTTTGACTAAACATGTACATAAAATTTGTTCTGCCTTAAGGCATGTACAGTATAATTCTGTTCAGACAGGCTTTACCTTGATGTCTCTGTGAGCAATATCAATGGCATGCAGGTACTGGATGGCTTCACCTATACTCTTCATAATGTCAGAGGCCTCTAGATAGGGGGTGGGAGAGAGGAGAAAGAGTTCAAGGCATAACTGAGCGAGTGAACAGTTGAATATCAGTGGAGGGAAGGGAGACATTATTCAAATGGCCCAAAAAATAAATAAATAAATATATATATATGCCTTTACCTCTTTCTGTGAATGCCTGGTTCCCTCTGTCTTGAATATGGCTAAACAGCTCACCGCCATCCATGCTAAAAGATAGAAAAAAACATTGAATAACATAGGCTAAAAGGATGTGTGCGTGTGCGCGCATGTGTGACCTACCACTCCATGACGATGAGCAGGCATTTTTTGCCCTGGTAGAGGTTCTCGTAGACGTCCATGATGCGTACGATGTGAGAGCAGGGCGACGCCCTCCAGTGTAGCTCTACCTCCCGACGAGCCTTCGCACAATCCTGCAGCATCTGAAGAGAGGGAGGAGATAAGGGTGAGGATGGAATCAGAGGTTACAACTCATCTTCATGGCTTCTTTCTCATCACCACTGATTATAACAGCCTTCTACATAAAAGTGAAAGCAATATGACGGACAGTCAGAATTACCCAGCATCAGAAGGGGATTTTTAGGCCTGAACTAATAACCAACAATGACGCAAACTTATGGTAAACCACACAAAGCCGAGCTGCTGACATCTTTCAAAAAAGGTTACGTAGTCTAGATTTCTCCCCAACCAGTGACTAGTGTACCACTTCCTCAACTACTGAGGATGCATCAGGCCAGGGGTCTCAAACTTTCAGTGTCTAACTTGCCACCTTTGTTTCTAAATGAGAAACAATGCAGTGGCTTTTCCGTCATCAGTTTACTACGAGTTTAGAGAAGACCTCAAACCATGACGGAGCAAAAGCCTTCCAGAGTTAGTCACTTCCCTGACTGCCATTCAGATCTGATTACGGCAGCCTCAGACATCATAATAGAATTTCCCTTCTTCCCAGATGCTACTGCTCCGGAGCCAGCCTTACGCAACCTAAAGACTTTACTTACAACTTTGGGAGTGCAAGAACAATACCATATGAAACACCAAGCTGGTGAATAAGGTAAAGGCTTAACCCTCGTCGTGCCTGCTGTGACAGGCTAGTAAACAAAACACACATTGGTAAACACTTTACAGTCAGATGCATTAATCAAAGGGAATCTTGGATTGGCATCAATTCTCCAATGTGTACTTCTTCCAGATTAAGCTGGCTGTAAACTATATTACTATAAGTGGATAACGTCCACTAGCCTGTGTCACATCCTGAGATTTGAACAGTGTAGATGCCAGTTAATAGTCACATGTAGCAGAGCAGTTTCATGGAAGTGAAAGGCTTCAGGAACACACACAGAGACAGACTGACATTTAAAAGTATAACTGACAGTGTTTTAGCAACATGAAATGTTATTCAAATCTGTTCATATACACCCCCAGGGCTTCTAAGCTAACATATGGAATTGTTTTAAGATGGTCATACCTAGGGCTGTGGTGGTCACGAAATGTCATCAGCCGGTGATTGTCAAGCAAATAAGTCGGTCTCACGGTAACTGACCGTTAATGAACATAAACACATTAAGCTTCTACTGGCTTACACACAAGCCACTGATGAAGACCTTTGGAACATCTACATTTAATTTTAAAAAAGTCTAATACATCCATGTTATATAGCCTACAACTACACAATAAATCCATTACTCATTTTAGACAGGTCTAAAGAAGCATGATATGAAGAAAATGTATATTTCAGAAGAACATAATTGCATACTCCGAGTTATCCTTATGTTAGGTCCTGATCTGGCTACGCCAAATGGCTGTGTGCTACACAATTTTAGCAGACAAGATTTGCTTAGAATTCAGTTGCATTATTTTGAACAAAGCTGAATAAAATAGAAAGGATATTTTCTCCAAACGATTTGAGGAATTGCGCACATGCGGCTATTCTGTGTCGAGCGGTTAACAAAGAAATAGGTATTCCTCTTTATGCTTAATTTAGAATGATTAATGTAACTTTAGTTATTCTAAAAATGTTGGGCTATATGTTGATTTTTTTATACATTGTAAGGCTGTATGATGAGATTAATGATAATTTGAAAAGTCGCTTGAAACGCGTGTTTTTTGTGCAGGTTTTACACTCTATATCAGTCACTCATTCACAATTTCACAAGCACTTGATAATGCCTAGAATCTCACGGCCGCATCCCCTTTGTGTGGCTGTAATGCACCCTAAAAATATATATATTTTTTAAATCCTGCCTTTTGCAGCCAGTAGCCGTTGTGCACTTCTCCCTGAGTGTTGCACGCTCCATCACATGATCGGGTCTTTCTCACAGGCTACAAGTGAAGGCAGACACATCAGGGACGCAACTACGTGTTATTATCCAATTCCAAGGTGCATATTGAAGATATTGGAAAAACTGTCCACATTTACTTTGTCAGCGAACAAGATGAGTAGGCCTAACGAACAGCAAAAACACTAGCTTAATTCATTCTACTATCCCCCATAGTACAAAGGTCGACCTATTCTTTTCTGTCCGAGAAATAAATATTCCAAACATAGTCTGGAACAGTTGCGGGATGCTACAACTACTAGCATCAAAAATGTTTTACGCAATGTGGCTGACGCAACAGGTCAAAACGTTTAGCTTCAAATGTCTTCACATTATACGCGCAGCAATACACACATGGTAGATGGCTATACGCGCGAATGTTCCATTAGCAGAAAACACCATTATCAAAAGTGACTGCAAATGCAATTAGGCATGTAATGCCTTTTATTATGAAAAGGTGCATTTTTGTGGTGAAAATTCTTACCCAAACTTGAAACTCACATGCAGCTTATTTAGGCCAGTTATGCTCTACACCCCTGTAAAGCGGATTAATGTGCTTAATCTTAACCTCTACGGGCCACGGGGGCAGTATTGAGAATTTTGAAAAAAATATGTGCCCATTTTTAACTGCCTCCTACACCAACTCAGAAGCTAGGACATGCATATTATTAACACATTCGGATAGAAAACACTCTGAATTTTCTAAAACAGTTTGAATGGTGTCTGTAAGTATAACAAAACTCATATTGCAGGCAGAAACCTGAGAAAAATAGATTTAAAAAAATGAGAATTTTGTGGCTGTACTATTTAGTGTTATTGTTTTAAAGATACCACAGTGAGAAAGGATTCAGTTCGCAACTCCTACTGCTTCCACTAGATGTCAACGATCTTTAGAAAGTTGTTTGAAGCATCTGTGATAAATACACACCGAATTAGAAAGCTTACAAGTTGACACGTCATCACTTCATTTTTTGCGCCTGCGCATGAATCTGAGAAGAGTGCCTTTGTCATTATCGTTTATTCTAGACACTTGATAGGTTGTGTGAAAATATTACTGATGTTTACTGATGTTTCACGTTAAAAATGGAACAAAAGATTAGTGCTAAACAACGTTTGACATGTTTAAACAAACGTAAATAGATTATTTACTAGGTTTTCTTTAGTTTTTCGACGTGACTTTACACTGCCCACCTCATTTTGTGGGAGCCTACTGAACGCTAACTATTTGGACATAAATTATGAACTTTGTCAAAAGAAACCACATTTGTTCTGGACCTGGGATCTCTGGCAGCGCCTTCTGATGGAGATAATCAAAGGTAAGGGGATATTTAGAATGTTATTATCGATATTAGATGATGCTAATGCTAACGGTATAGCTTAGCTTAGCATATAGCTTATTGTTGTTAGCATAGTACCCAGTTTATACAAAATGTGATTTCCCAGTAAAGTTATTTTGAGATCTGGCCCTTCGGTAGCAATTACGAGATGATAATATATTATTCTTTGAATGACAATATTATAATTTACCAATGTTTTCGAATAGTAATTCCGTGATTTGTAATGCTGGATTCACTGGGTGCATTCGAGCCGAAAAAAATTCTGAATTTCACCGCGACTGTAAATGCTGTTTTTGGATATAAATATGAACTTGATGGAACTAAAAATGCATGTATTGTATAACATAATGTCCTATGAGTGTCATCTGATGCAGATTGTCAAAGGTAAGTGCATAATTCTAGCTAGTTTTCTGTCTGTTGATGCCCTTCTTTGAATTGGCTAAACATTACACGCAGCTATTGTCAATGTACTCTCCTCACATAACCTAACTTTATGCATTCTCCGTAATGCCTCTGAAAATCGGACAGCGTGGTTAGATTTAGGAGATATATCTTTCAAATGGAGGAAAATAGTTGATTATTTGATTTTTTGAAATGATTACTCTTGCAGTTTTGAATTCCCCGCCATGGTCACATGACAATGAATCCCAATACCGGGATAAGATCGGGATAAGATCCTCAACAGGTTAAGAAGTTATTTGGCCACGTTGTATCACTAAAGCTTATTAAACATATAGGCCTAAAAAAAAAAAATCTGCAAAAAAAATGCATTGTTTCTTATGCTGGGCATCATTCACAAGTAATATGTAAGTTAAGGGTGACAATATTAGCCTATCAGACCATTCTTGAATTTAATCTCGTATTTACATATACAAACAAAAAGGTGTGAAATTTGTTTTGATTTAGAATGGACCATTATCATGCACCTCTATCGAAACAGGGGCAGCGGAAATGTCATCTATGCACTTAATAGCGAATGGAGGACACTTTTCCCTGTGGTTTATTTTCATGCCAGCCAGGTAGGCTACACTCCTGTTGTAAATTAGAAATGTGCTTAACATTAGGAAAGTAAGATAAATAAATATAGAATGCATAGCCTATAGAAAGTTGATCCCCTCTTTTTAGTAGAGGCCATCACTGTTCTCTCGCGCAATTGCATAGACTATTGAAATGTTGCGCAACATGAGCTTTCATGAAGTGTTTGATTAGATTTTCGGAACATTTGTATTGATGTCAGAGTGATTAGAGGGATAATAGTAGTGGGGTAAAGTACTTAAGTAAAAATACTTTAAAGTACTACTTAAGTAATTTTTTGGGGTATCTGTACTTTACCATTTATATTTTTCACAACTTTTACTTCACTACATTCCTAAAGAAAATTAAAATGTACTTTTTACTCCATACATTTTCCCTAACACCCAAAAGTACTAGTTACATTTTGACAGGAAAATGGTTCAATTCATACACTTATCAAGAGAACATCCCTGGTCATCCCTACGGCATCTGATCTGGCGGACTCACTAACCACAAATGTAAATTATGTCTGAGTGCTGGAGTGTGACACTGGTTATCCGTAAACAATAATAAAAAAAACAAGAAAAATGGTACCGTATGTTTTGCTTAATATAACAAATTTGAAATGTATACTTTTACTATTGATACTTAACTACATTTCAGCAATAACATTTACTTTTGATACTAAATTATATTTAACCTCTCTGGCGCATGTGGGACGAACTCGTCCCACCTACGTAACAGCCACTGAAATCCAGTGGCGCGATTTTTGAATCGTTAGAAATACTATTACTTCAATTTCTCAAACATATGACTATTTTACAGCTATTTAAAGACAAGAATCTCGTTAATCTAACCCCACTGTCCGATTTCAAAAAGGCTTTACAACGAAAGCAAAACATTAGATTATGTCAGCAGAGTGCCCAGCCAGAAATAATCAGACACCCATTTTTCAAGCTAGCATATCATGTCACATAAACCCAAACCACAGCTAAATGCAGCACTAACCTTTTATGATCTTCATCAGATGACACACCTAGGACATTGTGTTATACAATACATGCATGTCTGTTCAATCAAGTTCATATTTATATCAAAAACCAGCTTTTTACATTAGCATGTGACGTTCAGAAAAAGCATAACCCCCGCAAACTTCCGGGGAATTTACTAACAGTTTGCTAAATTACTCACGATAAACGTTCACAAAAAGCATAACAATTATTTTAAGAATTATAGATACATTACTCCTCTATGCACTCGATATGTCCGATTTTAAAATAGCTTTTCGGATGAAGCACATTTTGCAATAATCTAAGTACATAGCCCGGCATCACAGGGCTAGCTATTTAGACACACACCCAGGTCAGCCTCCACCAAAATCACATTTCCTATAAGAAAAATGTTCTTACCTTGCTTGTTCTTCGTCAGAATACACTGCCAGGACTTCTACTTCAATAACAAATGTTGGTTTGGTCCCAAATAATCCATCGTTATATCCAAACAGCGACGTTTTGTTCGTGAGTTCTAGACACTATCAGAATGCTACATCACGGTCTCGAGCATGGCGCATTGGCGTGACAAAAGATGTCTAAATATTCCACTACCGTACTTCGAAGCATGTCAACCGCTGTTTAAAACCAATTTTTATGCCATTTATCTCGTAGAAAAGTGATAATATTCCGACCGGAATATGCATTGAGCCTAAACAGCCGAATAAAATTTCTCCTCAGGAGCGAATCGTGCACGCGCCTCATTCAAAGGTCCTCTGAGCCGCCACTTGCCAAAGCCGATAATGTGTTTCAGCCTGAGGCTGCCTCGTTAACCTTCAGTTATTTCCCGGGTTCTGAGAGCCTATCGGAGCCCTGGGAATTGTTACGTTACAGCTAAGATCCTTACTTTTCAATAAACAGATGCAAGACGCACGACTCCTTGTCAGACAGGGTACTTCCTGCTTGAAACCTTGTCAGGTTTTTGCCTGCCATAGGAGTTCTGTTATACTCACAGACACCATTCAAACAGTTTTAGAAAATTCAGAGTGTTTTCTATCCAAACCTGAACAATAATATGCATATTCTAGCTTCTGAGTTGGTGTAGGAGGCAGTTAAAAATGGGCACATATTTTTTCCAAAATTCTCAATACTGCCCCCTATCCCAAACAGGTTAAAAACAAAATACTTTTAGACTTTTACTCAAGTAGTATTTACTGGGTAACTTTAACGAGTCATTTTCTATTAAGTTAACTTTACTTTTACTCAAGTATGACAATTGAGTACTTTTTCCACCGCTGGACAATAGAGTGCTGAGTACCAGGCAGTTAGCAAGTTTGGTAGGCTACCAATGACCATCAGCAGAGCTTGGAGAAGCCTAATTACCATGACTAAACGGTCACACGGGGCTAAGGGTTAAACACGGCAATAAATAAAATATCCGTCTTATCCAAGACCTGAGTCTATGCAGAGCGGTGTGCCATAGCCAAATCAGAGCTACAGTAGGCCTTTATGCAAATAAGCCATTGCCACACAGGCCTGCCATCAGTCACTTTGAAATTGACTGTGTATACAGTCAGTAGCAACAGCGCAACTTTAGCTCAAAGGCATTCGTGAAAAGCCACAAAATTCACCCGAATGGATTTCTGCAAATACCACAGGAGTCCCCTTACATTTGGGAACTTTACAGTCCTATTGATCAAACCACCATGAAAAAGGTCTCCCTCAAGTACGCACATCAACATCAACTAATGCAAGCCAGAGCGAGATGAGCCAAACTCTAACGAGTGAACATTAGACAAACCCTCTCAATCTTTTCAGCTAGTTGGCTGTCAAAATTGCACTGATAAACGATGGGGTAGCCTAATCTTCCTTATGCAGCTTGCATGCCAATGCATGCTTGTCCCAACCCACGTTTTGACAATGTGAACTTGCCTTCTCGCCCATTTGATTGATGCCAAATACATTGGATTGACAACTAAAGTTTTTTTTTGTAAATTTCCTCCAGTGTCAGTAGGCTCGGGGATAGAGGAACAGGAATAATGAAGGTCATTTAAATGTAGTTAGGCCGTGACTGGCCTTACACTCCAGTAAAGTAGATGGTGGTGTATGATCCCAGCGTTCCTCACAGTGGCAGTCAAGCACCCAAGCTAACTGGCTAAAGTTAGCTAGCTACTTCCAGACAAATGAGAGAACACCTCACTGACCATTTTACTCACCCTAGCAGAGCTGGTTAGGCTGCTAACACGTTATCCAGAGCGTCAGTGACTAACTGTTGTTCATTCATAAATTCACTCCGACTATCTACTACGATTTCAGAGCACTCTCATCTGAGTGTGCCAGAGCTCAGAATAACTGACGAGTTTACGAACTCGCAACACTGGCTGAATATGACCAAATGGATAGTAGTCGTTCAAGTGCAGCATAGCTAGCAAAGCGATTCACATTTCTTGCTAGCTAACCAAATGACACCTGCATCTCTAGCTGTAACCACCGAAAAACGATATGAGTGGAAAAAGTTGGTCACTCACCCAGTCCTCCAATGACATGACATCCTCCCAGCAGCTACCTAGCTAACGTTAGCAAGCTAAAAACACAGAGCCTAAGTAAATAGATATGCTAGCCTATTAATCATGTTATATGACTGACTTTTGATCACTGCCCTTGCTAATTTGATTGTATTGACATTCCCAGCCTTCGTTACATTCCTCCGTTTTTCTGACAAACAGAGCATCCCAAATGGGTGGAGGCAGCAAACAATGTAATAGGCGAGCTGTGATTTACAACCTGATATAACCTATTATAAAAAGTTGGTTTTGCAGCATAAACTGACAATTATGATTGTCTTTCATATTTGCAAAGTACTTAAAACGCTGTCAGTTCCACTTTAAGGCTCTTCTGGAATGTAAGACCACTACTGTATACTCCTCAATAAAGTATTGTATGAATGTGAGATTACCCAGTACCTTTGACTCCTGATATTGACTTAATGCAACTAGTCCTTTATGTACTAAACCAGAACATGCAGAAATCCAGAGCACCTAAAAAGTAGGCAAATTGATTTTACAAGTGAACAGCACTTATAGGATTAAAGAGAGCACGCACTTAACCTGTTGGTGCTGGGGGCAGTATTTGCACGGTCGGATAAAAAAGGTACCCGATTTAATCTGGTTACTACTCCTACCCAGAAACTAGAATATGCATATAATTAGTAGATTTGGATAGAAAACACTAACGTTTCTAAAACTGTTTGAATGGTGTCTGTGAGTATAATAGAACTCATATGGCAGGCCAAAACCTGAGAAGATTCCATACAGGAAGTGCCCTGTCTGACAATTTGTTGTCCTTCTGTTGCATCTCTATCGAAAATACAGCATCTGTGCTGTAACGTGACACTTTAAGGCTCCCATTGGCTCTAAAGCCACCAGAAAGTGTAATGGGGTGTCTGCTGTCTCTGGGTGAAGAACAGCAGGAGAATTTGTGAGTGGTCAGCCTGGGGACAGTGACACTGGAGATGCGCGTTCATGAGAATTCTAAAATGTTTTCTTTCAGCCTTTGAATGAATACAACGTTGCCCGGTTGGAACATTATCGCTATTTTACGAGAAAAATAGCATAAAAATAGATTTTAAAACAGCGTTTGACATGTTTCTAAGTACGGTAATGGAATATTTTTTATTTTTTTGTCACGAAATGCGCTCGCTCACCCTTCGGATAGTGACCTGAATGCACGAACAAAATGGAGCTATTTGAATATAACTATGGATTATTTGGAACCAAAACAGCATTTGTTGTTGAAGTAGAAGTCCTGGGAGTGCATTCTGACGAAGAAGAGCAAAGGTAATCCAATTTTTCTAATAGAAATTCTGAGTTTAGGTTGTCCCAAACTTGGTGGGTGTTAAAATAGCTAGCCATGATGGCCGGGCTATGTACTCAGAATATTGCAAAATGTGCTTTCGCCGAAAAGCTATTTTAAAATCTGACACCGCGTTGCATAAAGGAGTTCTGTATCTATAATTCTTAAAATAATTGTTCTGTATTTTGTCAACGTTTATCATGAGTAATTTAGTAAATTCACCGGAAGTTTGAGGTGGGTATGCTAGTTCTGAACATCACATGCTAATGTAAAAAGCTGTTTTTTGATATAAATATGAACTTGATTGAACAAAACATGCATGTATTGTATAACATAATGTCCTAGGAGTGTCATCTGATGAAGATCAAAGGTTAGTGCTGCATTTAGCTGTGGTTTTGGTTTTTGTGACATATATGCTTGCTTTGAAAATGGCTGTGTGATTCTTTTTGGAAGGGTACTCTCCTGACATAATCTAATGTTTTGTTTTCGCTGTAAAGCCTTTTTGAAATCGGACAATGTGGTTAGATTAACGAGAGTCTTGTCTTTAAAATGGTGTAAAATAGTCATATGTTTGAGAAATTGAAGTAATAGCATTTTTGAGGTATTTGTATTTCGCGCCACGCGATTCCACTGGCTGTTGACTAGCGTGGGACGCAAGCGTCCCACCTAGCCCAGGGAAGTTAATGCATGTCGGAGGTTCGAGACCCAAGGTGTCAGTAGTGTGTGTAATAGGCTTGGGCGATATACTGTTTACCGGGGTATTTCAAAATACCAACTGAATGATTTTCAATACCGGGGGTGCGTGCTACGCCCCTGCTTATAACTAAGTTATTGATAACTAAGAAATCTAAGATGTGTCAAAGCTCCAGCTATGCATTTGGTTTGCTAACTTGCTATCTAAGTGGCTAGATGTCAAGGTAAAGCATCTTGGTTACAGCAGAGACATTCAATCCCATCCTTTGGACACACCTACTCATTAAAGGGTTTTTCTTTATTTTTACTATTTTCTACATTGTAGAATAATAGTGAAGACATCAAAACTATGTAACAACACATGGAATCATGTGGTAACCAAAAAGTGTTAAATCAAAATAGATTTTATATTTGAGTTTCTTCAAAGTAGCCACCCTTTGCCTTGATGACAGCTTTGCACACTCTTGGCATTCTCTCAACCAGCTTCACATTTTTACATAATTATTATTATTTTTTTTTTACATTTTAGTCATTTAGCAGACGCTCTTATCCAGAGCGACTTACAGTAGTGAATGCATACATTTCTTTTCCCGTACTGGTCCCCCGTAGGAATCAAACCCACAACCCTGGCGTTGCAAACACCATGCTCTACCAACTGAGCCACACATCATGAGGAATGCTTTTCCAACAGTCTTGAAGGAGTTCCCACATAAGCCGACAAGTGCTCAGCATTTTTTCCTTTCCCTCTCCGGTCCAACTCATCCCAAACCATCTCAATTGGGTTGAGGCATGGGTGATTGTGGAGGCCAGGTCATCTGATGCAGCACTCCATCACTCTCCTTGGTCAAATAGCACTTACACAGCCTGGAGGTGTGTTGGGTCATTGTCCTGTTGAAAAACAAATGACAGTGGGACTAAGCACAAACCAGATGGGATGGCGTATTAGTGCAGAATGCTGAGGTAGCCATGCTGTTTAAGTGTGCCTTTAATTCTGAATTATTCACTGACAGTGTCACCATCAAAGCACACCATCACACCTCCTCCATGCTTCATGGTGGGAACCACACATGCAGAGATCATCCATTCACCTACTCTGCGTCTCACAAAAGACACGGCAGTTGGAACCAAAAACCGCAATTTGGACTCCAGACCAAAGGACAGATTTCCACCGGTCTAACGTCTATTGCTCGTGTTTCTTGGCCCAAGCAAGTCTCTTCTTATTGGTGTCCTCTTTGCAGCAATTCGACCATGAAGGCCTGATTCACACAGTCTCCTCTGAACAGTTGATGTTGAGATGTGTCTGTTACTTGAACTCTGTGAAGCATTTATTTGGGCTGCAATTTCTGAGGCTGGTAACTAATGAACTTATCCTCTGCAGCATAGGGAACTCTGGGTCTTCCTTTCCTGTGGCAACCGTCATGAGAGCCAGTTTCATCATAGCGCTTGATGTTTTTTGCAACTGTTCAACGTTCTTGAAATTTTCCGCTTTGACTGACCTTCATGTCTTAAAGTAATGATGGACTGCCGTTTCGCTTTGCTTATTTGAGCTGTTCTTGCCATAATATGGACTTGGTCTTTTACCAAATAGGGCCATTTGGGAAAAGCATTAAGTAAAGAATTTGCACAAATTAACAACGCACACCTGTTAATTGAAATGCATTCCAAGTGACTACCTCATGAAGCTGGTTGAGATCATGCCAAGAGTGTGCAAAGCTGTCACCAAGGCAAAGGGTGGCTACTTTGAAGAATCAAATATATTGAGTTGTTTAACAATTTTTTGGTTACTACATGATCTCATGTGTTATTTCATAGTTTTGATGTCTTCACTATTATTCTACAATGTAGAAAATAGTAAAAATAAAGAAAAACCCTGGAATGAATAGGTGTCCGAATTTTTGAAAAGTACTGTATATAAAATAAAATGAAATGGCGCCCCTTGCGTGCACTTCCAGTAATACCGTATACCCGGTTTGATACAGAAACGGTATGAGGTATGAAAATCTGGATACCGCCAAACTCTAATTTGTAGCCTACCCCACTTGCACATCAACAAACAAGAGTCACTCCCTGACGTCATTCAGTATCCCTGGGAGGAGGGGGCTCTGTACAGCTGGCACTGTCATTCCCTCAGCATAACACACACCAACCACGCGCATGTACCCACACACGTCAGACATGTTTATGGGCCACCTGAGCCTTGCAATGAGAACTGCACAAAGCGCCGAATAAATATCAGCCCATGGAGAGAAGCAGGAGATTGAACTTCACTCAACTAACAGGGAAAACTCTAGAAAGTTAACACTATCAATGTTTCCCTTTAGTGTCAATTGTGATCGAATCAATGCAATATTAGCCACTTTCAAACGCAACATACCGAAACAAACTATGCAAGAAATGTTGTTGTAGGCAGAAGGCATAGGAGTAGGATTCTATTGCACACAATTCAGCCTGTACTCTACACAGACCGGTGCGGCATAGGCAATCAGAGCTGCAGTAGGCTTATATGCAAATAGACCATTGCCATATATGGATCTGTGCCATTTACTTTGAACTGGCCCGTTTACAGCAGTCGTCCTACAACTGCACAAAATGTGCCCATTTCTAGACATCTTTGAAAAGCGAGTAAGGTAAAGATCTGGTTTGTCTTAAAGGGGTAGTGTTGTATTTTGAAACAGCCTTGAATAAGCTAAATAGCCAATAGACAGAGGGGTAGCATAATGTGTCTGATTCTGTTTATTTTATTTTGTAAAGTGGTTTCATGCAAACCAAACATGTTCAGTCACCTTGTCTGAAGGACAAGTGGATAAACAGGTTAATGTCAAGCCCTGCATGTTTTTTTTCAAATGTCTCATGGAATGTAGGCCTACATTAAACATCACACACATTGGCTGCTACTGTAGGCTGAATGATAGAACAGCTATTGCCATGTTAAAATGATATGGGATGCATTTTCGCCATAGTTTATGGTAGGCCACCCTGGTAAGCCTACACTATGATCAAAACAGCCACAGTAGCCTACTTGGCCACTTAAAACTAACTTAAAGCGGGTACAGCTTCAGTGTTCACAGTTGCAGAGAATTTTCACAGCATTCAAGTTTGCGCTCAGCAGACCTGAAATTTGCTGTGATGGAAAGAATTTGAGGGAACATTGGTCACAACTAGGGATGCACAATATATCGGAATCGGACGATATTAGCTAAAAATGCCAACATCGGTATCGGCCCGATGTCTAGTTTAATGCCGATGTGCAAACCAATGTCAAAGCTGACGTGCATACCTATATAACGTAGGTACATCACGTAATGACGCCACATAAAATTGAGCTACACTTGCAAAACAGCATTTCTAACCTAACCCACAATGTCTGCTGAGTGGCTCGAGCAATCATTTGAAAGAGTAAGAAATTTTCAGCGAGACAACGCAAAGGAGAAATCCCTTAAATCACCAAGATAATGGAATTCATTGCCCTTGACAATCAACCGTTCTCTGTCGTCGGTGATGTTGGCTTACACGACTGGTCGAGCACCGGTACACACTACCAAGTGCGCTATTTTTCAGATGTTTCCCTACCGGAGTTACACAGTAATAGCGTCACTGCTATTAGCTTCACAACATAATATGGAATGCCATTTGGGTCTATGCGTGTCAAAAAAGATACGTCAAATAACACTATTTGATGCGTTAAATAAGCCTTTAACTTGACACGTCAAATAACACAGTTCTATTATAGAATGTTGTGTGTGCAGAATTTGCACGTGCAGGCCAGGCACCACCACTACTAGCAGTAGCACTGTCAAAGCTGTACAAAAAAGTCTGCAAACAAGCAAAGACCGGCCACAAAGGATGTGTTTACAATACCGTGCTGGTAATAAAGCAATATTTGTTCAACCACAACTTCTGGGGTAGCTAGCTAGCTTTAGCTTGGTACCTAGCTAGCACAAATACAACCAGCCTGAAAACAATGACCAGTAGAAAATGCAGTCATTTTCATTATTCTTAGCAATGATTTAGGACTCCTTGTGAGTAAGTATTAGCTAGGTAGCCACTTGTTGTTCAACTACTTCAACTAGTTCATGAAAATAAATGGCTAGCCAGCTACTTAACCCTGTTGCACAAAGCTAATGTTATAAGCAGCCAGCTAGCTTCATCTGGCTAGTGAGGCCCGGACCGGGTTATGCGTTGTGAAGCTAGCCACAATAAGGATTAGGCACAATAGTGGAATTTACGGTTGCCTTCAAAATAAAAGTCCCTATTTGAAAGTGACGCAGAAGGTTACAATTGGTGGAATCATGCCATATTTAGACTAGATAATGTTAAACAAGATTGGAATGTGAAGCAATGAAATGGGGTATCAGTCTACTCGGTGACACCCACAGAACACAACTGAAGAGTTTACGCAAATATTAGCATTGTAGCTCTTATCGCGGGACTGTGAACGTGTGAAATCACCTCCCCAGTCAGCCTATTGGGTGTATTGACATTCATATTGCACTGTACAGCTTTACCTAAGGACTGTGGATCAATGAAATGGGTTATCAGTCTACTCAATGTCTTTTTTCCCAACATCCTCCTCAGGAGTTATCAGAACCCAAAGTGTTCAATACACATAGGTTGAAAATAAATGTGGCTCAACTCCGTTGTTTCAGAGTCCCGCAATAAGAGCTACGATGCTAATGGTTTCTGGATGTCACTGAGTAGACTGATACCCCATGTCATTGATCCACAATCCATAGGTAAGGCTGTGCAATAAGTATGCCCCCAATGCAATTCTAAAGTATAATACATCAGTGTGCTTTCAACATTGTCAAATTAACAAAATTGTATTTTGTTGATTTTATATAACATTCCAACCTTATTTAGCGTGATCTATTCAATTATGGCATAACTATACTATTTGTATTCATTTGCATCACTGTCAATTACATACTTTGATTTTGAAGGTTAACTGCAAAGTCCACTATTGTGGCTAATCCTTATTGTGGCTAGCTTCACATAAATGGTCCGACCACCATTAATCAAATAAGAAATGTCTTTAAAATAACCCTAATTTATGATGACACCTAGCTATAGCTACTGAAAGAGATGTTGTTTTGCTATGTTTATGGGGAAGAACATTGTTTGCATCCATGAGCTAGCTAGCTTTAATTTATTTTTATGACCAGCACTGTAGGTGTGCAAGACAACTTTACCAGCATCATAGCATATGTATCGATGAATCGTTGTGACATATGAAATAGGAGTGAGTGTAATCAATGTGTAATAATTACGTAAAAAAAGGTATGAACGCATTAAATTATTATGTGACGTGCAGTCATATTCAGGTCCTGATTGGTCAACAAGCTTATATGACATGTCAAATAGTGTTATTTGTAGAGGTCGACCGATTAATTGGAATGCCCGATTAATTAGGGCCGAATTCAACTTTTCTTAACAATCGGTAATCGGCATTTTTGGACACCGATCATGGCCGATTACAGTGCACGCCACGAGGAGACTGCGTGGCAGGCTGACTACCTGTTATGCGAGTGCAGCAAGGAACCAAGGTAAGTTGCTAGCTAACATTAAACGTATCTTATAAAAAACAATCAATCTTAACATAATCACTAGTTAACTACACATGGTTGATGATATTACTAGTTTATCTAGCTTGTCCTGCGTTGCATATAATCGATGCGGTGCCTGTTAATTTATCATTGAATCACAGCCTACTTCACCAAACGGGTGATTTAACAAGCGCAGTTGCAAAAAAGCACTGTCGTTGCACCAATGTGTACCTAACCATAAACATCAACGCCTTTCTTAAGATCAATACACAATAATATATTTTTAAACCTACATATTTAGTTAATATTGCCTGCTAACATGAATTTCTTTTAACTAGGGAAATTGTGTCACTTCTCTTGCGTTCTGTGCAACAGAGTCAGGGTATATGCAGCAGTTTGGGCAGCCTGGCTTGTTGGGAACTAATTTGACAGAATTTTACGTAATGATGACATAACATTGAAGGTTGTGCAATGTAACAGCAATATTTAGACTTAGGGATGCCACCCGTTAGATAAAATACGGAACGGTTCCGTATTTCACTGAAAGAATAAACGTTTTGTTTTCGAAATTATAGTTTCCGGATTTGATCATATTAATGACCTAAGGCTCGTATTTCTGCGTGTTATTATATTATAATTATGTCTATGATTTGATAGAGCAGTCTGAGCGGTGGTAGGCAGCAGCAGGCTCGTAAACATTCATTCAAACAGCACTTTAATGCGTTTGACAGCAGCTCTCCACAATGCTTCAAGCATTGCGCGGTTTAGGACTACAAGCCTATCAACTCCCGAGATTAGGCTGGCAATACTAAAGTACCTATTAGAACATCCAATAGTCAAAGGTATATGAAATAGAAATGGTATAGAGAGAAATAGTCCTATAATAACTACAACCTAAAACTTCTTATCTGGGAATATTGAAGACTCATGTTAAAAGGAACCACCAGCTTTCATATGTTCTCATGTTCTGAGCAAGGAACTTAAACGTTAGCTTTTTTACATGGCACTTTTACTTTCTTCTCCCACCCTTTGTTTTTTCATTATTTAAACCAAATTGAACACGTTTCATTATTTGAGACTAAATTGATGTATTATATTAAGTTAAAATAAGTGTTCACTCAGTATTGTTGTAATTGTCATATATATATATATATATATATATATATATATATATATATATATATATATATATATATATATATAATATAATATAATATAATATATATAAATCAGCTTTTATTGGTCCTCCAATAAAACGGTATCGTATCGGAGTTGAAAAATCATAATCGGCCAACCTCTAGTTATTTGACGTGTATATTTTTTGACACGCAAACGGCGTTCCATAGAAATCCTAGTTGAGAATGAAACGACTGAACAACGAAACAGCACAGCAAGTGAAAGAAATAGGTTTTGATGATGTTTTACTGGTAATGGGGATATACGTAAATGCCAACAAAATAACTTTTTGGTCAGTGTGGTGAGAGCAAACTTTATTTAACTAGGCAAGTCAGTTAAGAACAAATTCTTATTTACACTGGACGGCCTACCCCGGACGACGCTGGGCCAATTGTGCACCGCCCTATGGGACTCCCAATCACGGCCTGATGTGATACAGCCTGGATACGAACCAGGGACTGTAGTGACGCCTCTTGTACTGAGATGCAGTGCCTTAGACCGCTGCGTGTGTGTGTGTGTGTTTTAACTATTTAACTGTACTAGAACGCTTAAAAAGGTCACAAATTTTAAAAATTGGTTATCGGTATTGTTTTTTTTGGCAAGGAAAATAAATCGGACATTGACAAAATATCATATCAGTGCATCACTAGTCACAACATCTATATTTTAGATGTCGTGACCAATGTTCCATCCCAAAAAATTTAGGCACTGACCAAATTTCAGATCTGCTGAATTTTTATTTTTATTTTTTTATTTTTAAATCAGGGGAGAACACTACCAGCCCAGTCAGTTTAAATTGTAAGTTTTAGTATTTTGCTATTCCAGTTAGCTGAGAATTCATACAGGCAAAAACAGGAAGGAGTCTCTTCCCTCCTCACAGACAGCCTAGCCATTGGCAGAGATACGGGAAGAATCTTCCCTCCGTATACCGACAGGCATTTGCAGACAGAGAAAAATCTGCTCTGCTTACACAACAGCCCCTGAAAGGACACTGTCAGGAAGGGCAATGTTGTTCCATTTCCAGCACAGAATCTCTGACACACACACACACACACACAACTATGCTCAAGAGCCCACTTGATAATCAGAGGCTAAAGCACATACAGATCTGAGGCTAGGCTAGTAGGTAAACCCCTATCCAAAGAGGGAAAGGCCATCTAAAATGGTGGTTCGTCATTCCAGGGAGGTCTCTCCTCTGGTTTGCCCGTCTCAGGACACCTGCCCAATAAAAGTTGAGTGTCTGCGTGGAGCATGGTGCTGTACGAATCCAGACAGAATAATCCTCCAGTCATCTCTGGCCTCTCGCACCAGGCTACTTTTAGAGCTCAGACACACCGGAAGGACTGTCAAAATGTTTGCCTGCCGACAGTACTTAGCACCTCTGTACAGTGTCGGCAGTCAATGTATTTTGTGTTCACACAGCATAGACCTTAAAGTCATCAGCCAAAGCCCTGTTAAAATACTCCAAACCAGGTGGCAGTAGCATTGTTTGGCAATGGATGTCTGTGTTGCTTTAGGGTCTAGTCCCCTCAAACTCAACTCTGGATCTTGATGCTAGTTCCACAGCATTTCTTCATTGTTCCCCTCTAAAATTGAGGACCAATTTAGACCTGGGACAGGTTGATTTAATTATCAGGTAGAACAGAAAACCATCAGGATCTGGACCTCGAAGGGTAAGAGTTGAATACCCCTGGTCTAATCAATGTTTGCTAGCTAGCTGATATATAACAAGCTAGTGAGATCACAAAGAAACAATTATATTCACTATCCATAATCACATACAGCCTATATATACATTTTTGCTAGCTGGCTAACGTTAGCATGACTCGCTAGCTGTTGTGCTAGCAAGGTAAAGATACTGCATTGCTCTTGGCAGCCAGCTACTTCATGGAAACTAATCTATTGTGATTGAATTATATTACTAGCTAGTGGCCAGATAGCTAGCTTGGTAAAGCATTTAGTGTTGTGTGCATTGTGCTGCACTTACCACCCCATTCATTTCATAAGAAGTGTGTGTGACTACCTTGCTCAGTTAGCAAGCTAACACACAAACATGATCAAAAACCATTCAAGCACAAAACTCCTTAGACATAAAAGATGTAAAGAATTGCTCTAAATTTTTTTTGCAGCTTTATTGTTTTAGTTAGAACAATGGTGTCAGCTCCCCCACGCGAAGGTTCATGCCCTCTGATTGGCTCAAAGTCAAGTTATCGACCACTGCCGAGCATTGTGAATCCACAAGTAAAAACAGCAGGTTCGTCGGTACCCAGCAGGTACATATTTTGTTCTAGCAAAAGAAGGCCTCCTACTGTGATGCACCTATCAACAGTCAGATTCTCGGGTTGTTTTATGCTTTAGACATAGGCTTTTTCTCCCCCAGCTAATAGTATTAGGATGGGCCAAGCAGGGAAGAAAGAGGCAGCAGGGATGGGGTTACTAATAGCAAACCTTTCAGCTTCAGATCGTAGATGATCTTGACTTTGAGCGACTAAACACACCGATTCCACATGTCCTCTCTGTTGCTCTTTAAAGAAAAACAAGATTTCAGTCTGGGGGGGTTCGATGTGGCAGTTAATGGTGTTAGTCCACCCATGAGACAGAGGAACAAAGCCAGTATCACTTCCCCAAAATAGTCAGAATGAATCTAAGATACCTAAAAAAAAAAAAAATCTGGCATTAATTGACATTTTTGCAGAGGTTTTAGTCACTCAATTTTACATCAAGTAAATAAGTGCAGAATGCTGCTGGGCTGGTCTGTCCTACTGTCTGTGTGTTTTGCGGTAGGATTGTATAGAGCACAATCACCGCAGCTGTGTATCCTGATGTTAGTGGGCAAGTGAGCATTGTCAAAATCAAAACCCAACCCTAAAGTAACTCATGACAAAACTACATTTTGGGTGAGCCTGACCAAAATTATGCTATTTACTTCGTAGTCAATTTTGACACTAGAATAAATGTTTGACTAATATCGATGCCACATAGGCCGTTTTTGATCAGAAAAGTTGTTTATTGCTTTCAGTTGCGCTTTAAGGTAGAGTAAGAACAAAGCCGTGGCCAATTAATCAAATGTTGTAAAGGGAACATGTGCTCTTCTCTCTATCCCCATTAGGCCTAATAGTATTAGCCTGGCCCGGGCAGCGGAGGAAAGGGTGTAGACTAAGCCTAAAAGCAAAGCGCTCATCCTCAAAGTTTTGGACGCAGTAGAAAAGGAAGGATTTGAGAGGTCACAAATATTCAGAGGTTCATGATCTTGAGTCTTTATTCAGATATATAAATCTTTAGCCTTATATAGACTATGTGGGAAAGGAAGAATTACATCTGTTCTTGTGCAATTCCTCCTTCAGGCAATTTGTAAAATACAACACTGATCAATGAAGCTCTTCTACAGCATACCAGCTTAAGGGTCCTGACAGTCAAAGCCCTGGTCACAATTAGAGCTGAGGGGCGATAAACCGAAAATGAACGGCAACGACCACTTATCGTGAGCATTTTCCTGATATCGTTCATTATGATAAGTAGCCTATATCCAAAGAAATGTGAAGTTTGAAATGAAATAAGTTTGCTAATATGGGTTATTGTTAATGGGACAATTGATGGCTACAACAAACTAGTAGTAGTTTAAAAGGTTTAAAAAAAGTTAAAAGTATCGTTATTAATTCTGTCAATTTATTGCGATATGGATCTGTCCATATCACCGAGCTAGTGACAATTACAAGCTGATCGATAAACCCATATACCAGAGGTGTCAAACTCATTCCACAGAGGGCCGAGAGCGGGTTTTCGCTCCTCCCTTGCACTTGATTGATGAATTAAGGTCACTAATTAGTAAGGAACTCCCCATACCTGGTTGTCTAGGGCTTAATTGAAAGGGAAAAACCTGCAGACACTTATTTTTTAAATGTAACTAGGCAAGTCAGTTAAGAACAAATTCTTATTTACAATGACGGCCTACCTCGGCCAACGCTGGGCCAATGGAACTCCCAATGGATGGAACTCCCAATCACGGCCGGATGTGATACAAGCTGGATACTAGGCGCTCCATGGAATGAGTTTGACACCGCTGCCATATACACATCTGACACCTCATCCTCATCTCCACTGCAAAGTCAAGCTGTGCTCAGCATCACAATGCCACCAACCATGGTCGCCCAATCAGAGCAGGAGGAGGGGGATACATGCATCAGGGCTGACCAATAGATCCCAGAGGAGCAGACTGAGGAAATATCTGGGGAAGTTATCAATTTTCAATTATCTCTGCCTGAAGGCTAACACTGGGGCTCAGCAGGCAGAAACACTGCCCTGAGGGGCAATGAAAGAAGGTAAGAGTGTGTCTGTGAGATGAGGAGTGTGTGAGGTGAATGGAGAGAGGTGGCAGGATGCTGCTATTGTTTAGGGCTTATCTGGGAAACCTAGAAACCAGCATGGGACATCTGTTTGTTTCAAGTCTGTCAATGATTTAGAGATTATTTTAGGGTTGACAAAGGACAATGCACTGAAGCGAACAAATGAGTGGCAAATCAGTTTCTGAATTTCAGAAATAACAGTTGTAATACATTATTTGAAAAACATCTGCCTTTTTCTGAAACGTTTCCTGGGAACCTCTAATGTTATAAAAACTGATAGCAAAAAAACGGATGAGTTTTATTCCGAAACATATTTTCACAAACAATGGATTATTCGTGACTCATTGAATCTGACAGTTGCTGAATATGCTTGTACCTGAAGCACAACCTACTAAGTCAATGTCAGGGCAAAGACACAGAATGACTATTTAACTGTGTTATATAAATAGGCCTACAGATCAATGATAATGTGTTAGACACAATGTGCTTTCATTTTTCAGAGTATTTAATAAACAATGACATATTTCCTCTGCTGCACTGTCTCTGTCATTCACAATTTTTGTACACCCTTTTCTGTAGAAGTTACTGCTAGTTGATAGGCCAAGTCAAATAATGGCAGCAGAAGACCTTTTGTTAGTTTCCGTATCTGCTTCAGGGTAGACAAGAGGCCAGAGCTATTTGGGGACCAGAATGACAGCTGCGGTATGACGATCACGAACACCAGCAAAGAAAAGCCCTGGTTGAAAGCAATGTTGACACTAAACAACAGCACCAACTAGGCCTAAATGCAGACATTAAAATAGGATCAGAAAGTTTTCCCATTTTGAAGAGGCTGACCTTAGAGCAAATCATTGCTCTTGATTACATTATCAGCAATCCTGATGGTCGGATATGAATCATAGGATTTCTAGTGTAGTCAGGGCCTCAGAGAGGAAGTGGCACCCACAAGAGATTAACTAGGCCTCAGAGGTACTCTGGTCTGCTCTGTTGTGAGCAGTATAGGAGTAAACAGATTTCTTTCTCACTCAAATGGAATTGAAAACTTGAACACAATGTGAATGCACTCACTGAAAATGTCAGTGCAACAGACCTATTGCACTTCAAATCATCTAGGCTTAGGCTATATCACATTGATAAAGAAAAGGAGAGCTGCACACCCTAGGAGCTCAGATGCAATCATTTTATAACTAACCTTGACAGGGTCGAAATGTTGGTTATAAAATGATTGTATCAGAGCTCCTAGAGTGTGGAGCTCTCCTTTTCTTTTTCAAATATTATACTCCGCTAGCCAGCGCCTCGCCTAAACAGGTGTGCGTTTCTCTCTCCTTCAGATAGATCAATCACATTGATAACATTATATGGTAACAAAGTTGCAAGTGACACTCGTGAACTTATTCAACTGCCACTCTGGAAATGGAATAAGGTGGTGCATTGTGTGCTTTGAAAAGCGTGGGTATGTTTTGAGGAATTCCTAAGCATTTTTTCTGTCCAAATGAAAGACCTTTTGCAGAATGGCAGTGCAATACCATAATTGGTCATTCATAAGTGGGATGGGTGAAAAAAAATAATCACACTCGATTGAGTTCTCAAATATGCACGGCTATAAAAGCCCCATTCTTTAAAATTACATTGTTTCACTTGGACAGTTAACGTTTTAGTATACAGTCTCAAATCACAAGAATACACAAAACACATTACCTTCAGAGCGTATTTATCTCCACTTCCTTTTTGGAATATCTCCAATACTTTCCCATTTATGCCCATGCCAAGGACTTGACTTGTAACTTTGTAGTCGTCAGTTATAGCATTCTTTTTTATTTGAAGAGGGTTGTGGGGTTTGACGAAAAACGGAGTAAAGGGGGCAGAGTTCAGATTTGGCGCTTGCTGTTGTTGCTGGTTCGGAAAGGCCGGTTGGTTCTGGTTCTGAGCGTTCGATAACATTGTTCTGATTTGGTTTGAGAGAGCGGGTTCAATAATAACAACTCCAATTTTACCGCAGGGAAATCCTCAGGTAAAAAGAAAAATAGTGGTTTCCTAATGCTAGCTACCTGCTGATATGTGGTCGAACTCGCATGCTAACGTTAGCTAGTTATACAATTAATACCTCAAAGTGCCAACTTCCAGTCGAGACTCAAGTGGCCTTAAAATAACTTTAGTTAGATTGCTTGCTAACACGATTATTGGTTAAGTTACTTGCTCATTAACCGTCCCTTAATATTCAAAGTTATCTCGCGACAAAGCTAACGCTCTGAAGCTTCTAAATTCACTCGTTTCGACACTCTACCACCTGCATTGAAGTGAAGTCACCACCAGAAATAGGAGGAGCTTTTTTTCGTTAAGCATCCGCTTTCCGTTCTTTGAACATGTGTTTATCTTGTCTCGTATGTCCAGTATTAGTGGCTTTTCTATCTTTTCAAGGTAGCTCCCACTGAATAAAATCTTCAGACTTCAGTATCGAACGTCTCAGTCGACACGACTTTCAGGTTGTATCTTGTTTGTTTTTTTCCCACTCTCGCTATCGTCACGTTTAGCTAGCTCGAGACTCGAATCTCCGGGAAGATCTCCATTTCTAACTTCTTGCGCCCTCTCGTCTCGTATCCTTCTCAAAACCCATTGGACAAGAAAGCCAGAAGTCCCTCCCCTCTGATCGTCTCCTCCAACGGGTTTCGAGAAAGAGAAGAGAGGACGCGAGGAGGATACGAGAAGGTTACAATTGAGATCTTCCCACAGATTGGATATTTTAAAGGCCCAGTGCAGTCAAAATTTAGTTTAAAGGCCCTTCACGCTTCGAACACAGCGACAGCCTTTTTGCATTTTGGTACAGCAGAATTACATTAATTTCCAATGAAATTGCGGCGTTGCAGAGGCAGGTGCAGTACATACAGTGGATTTATCGAACGTATGCGTCAAACGGTATGCGTAGACGGCTTGACAGAAATGGTAGCAGAGGGTGAATGTTGAACTTTTGTTGCATACATATCCAGCTGCTGCGTCCTATTTTGCTTAAAAACACTGTCGGTGTGTTCGAAGCGTTAACGCATCATATCCACCAGATGCATCAAGCTCTTTCTGTTCCACAGAGGTCATTCATTTTCAATGGAGAAGTCCGCAACGTTACTTTGGCGGTGCCGCACTAGGTTGCGGTGCATTCTCTGTACCACATGCATTCAATATTTCTTATCCTGCGTTGCTTTACCTTGCGGTGGTACGAACAGAAATACACACAGACTCCAACTAGCTATCTTTTAGCAAGTTGAAAGCGAAGCAATTGCCTCAAGTACAGAAAATGGGGACTAGACATCTGGCGAAACATCTGCATCTGGTGGACATTGTGCATAAAGGTCCAATGCGGACGTTTTTATCTCAATATCAATAATTTAATCTCAATATAATAATAATCTCAATAATTTCTAATGTGTAAAAAATTAAAGAATTAAAATTGTCAAAAATGAACAAAAACAGCTTCTTAGCTAAATGTAATTTATCAAGCAAGAATTTTGCTAGGACTGTCTGGGAGTGGTCTGAGAGTGGGGCCTAATTGGAGGAGCCTAATGATAGGGATGTGTAACTAAAAACTAGTTGTTATTGGCAGAGAAGAGGGCAAACAATCTTTTCAAACAGCTCTTTGACTAAAAGTGCATTTTCATAATTTCCCAGTGTTATTTCAACCTCATAGTGGGGATATATATAAAACACAGTACAATCACGTGTTTGACTGCACTGGGCCTTTAAGGTATCTCATAGGACCCATTTTACTGCAATTGGCAGAATCCTTCCGGACGTAGTTTGTGATGCACCAAAATAGCTGCTGTTCATTTTCGTGCTGAATGTTTTTATTTATTTTTTTTAGAACTTGAGAAGTGTGGGTTTAAACTTAGCTAGTCGATATAATTGAATACATTTAATAGTAAGAACTTGAGTAGATGACGGTCTCAGTATGTTTGCGAAAGAGTTCCGTGTCAAGTCCAACACAGTGATTAAACGCTCCGATAGGTGAGGAGTCACTCGTTCCACATTAAACTCAACGATTTACAATGGAGTTGAGCGACGACGAGTAATGTGGTGGGCCGACTGGAGCTCCGACGTTTTAATGAAAAACGACACATTTAAGCACCCAAAGAATAGGCAGCAATTACACACGATATTTTCTATTCGCCGCTCAACTCCATCGTTGAGTTTAGTCGGCTATCGCTGCATATGCAAACTACAGGCATCCAGCCTCTTTGGTAGCTAGAAAGGTACCCAGACACAGCCAGGGTCAGAGGAGTCTGGAAAAGATATGCCATGTCATCTGCTAGATTGTGACTGAGACCTGCAGGTCGTTCCATTTGATTTCAATCACTTTTTGACCGTACCCCTTTTTAATTTGAACAAACCCTCATACATATTTGCTCATGGTAGAAGTGGTCAGAAAGTGACTCTTTGGACCTGAATGCCAAAACATTCAGTAGAGGAGGTGCCTGAAGTTGACCATTTTTGCATACTCCACCATACCATGAGACATCCATGTCTTCATCACTGGAAAAGATTAACGGTCGAGTTTGATATTTAAAATCTTACAAGAGTGTTGTCACACTATTTGATCATTTCTATAACTTTTAAATAGTTTTTGTATCTTTAACTTAAATTATCAAAAAAATGCATAAACTCAGATTATTTTCAATTTTCGCCTATGTTGTAGTTTATGCGGGGTTCAAACAACTTGGAACTCTGAAAATTACCAGGTCAAATCATGACGTCAGTGATCTTCAGGTCAGAAAGTAGGAGCTCTAGAAAGAGGCCCAAATTCCGAGTTGGATGACTGTTCAAATAGATTTTTTCCCAGTTGGCTCTCTTTTTTTTCTCGAGGTCCCAGTTGTTTTAAATGCACTTAAGTCAGAGAGTTCCGAGCTCCCAGATGTTTTGAACACAGCATTAGACCCTTTTTTATATCATCCGAAGTGTTTGAGTTGTGGCCGCCATCGGTTGAAACCATAGAGATAGATAGAGGACTCAGCTTTGTGTCTGTGACAGAATGGGCAGTGCCATTGAGGCTAACTCCATTTGAAGTAGTCCATTTTCATGACTCCAACAGGGTCACCAGGAGAGATCAGCCAATGAAGTTGGAAGTCATACCGGTTGACTACATTAAAATGGTGGAAGCCCTCAATGACGCTGCCCATGCTAATACAGCCTTTTGGCCACTATGATTCATTAATATTGAGACAACATGCTCTTAACACAAGGTGGGTGTTAAATGTACTAAAATGGGGATGGGAATCAAATGGTACACAAAGATGGTTGGACGTCTACACGTCAGATAATATTGACTTGAATGGGAATATCAGTTGTTTTAAAGTACACTGTCAATCTTCCATATGAAACCTATTGAAATCATATAAATATTGATAATAGATTAGACATTCCCATTTAAGTTGACATTCGACGATGGGTGGACTGACGGCCATCTTTGTGGTAGTAATTAAATTACAATTTCTAAATTGCAGTGGTCTGAAGGATAGGTTCATTCTATTAATTATATTTCTATGATTGAAATGACACCCACCCTGATATCAAACTCAACCGTTCGTATTTTCCAGTGATGAAGACATGTATGTCTCATGGTATGGTGGGGTAAACTTTCAGCACACAAATCTCCTGAATGTTTTTGCATTCGGGTTCAAAAAGTAACTTTCTGACCACTTCTAACATGGGCAAATATGTATGGAAAGTTTCATTCAAATGTAAAGGGTGAGGTCAAAAAGTGATTGAAATCAAATGGAATAACCCCTGTTCCATTTTCTAGAGTCACACTTACAAACAACTAAAGATATACATGGTGCTTATAATTCACTTAGGATTTTTGTGGAATGATAGCATCACAACATTTCCTGAAAACTTTTTCACGTAGATTACAACAATATTTCATATTGCCCCTCTACCCACCTTAGGAGGAAGCTGGAAGATGACATATCCACAACCTTTCCCTCTCTGTCTGCGGTGGAACTGTCCGAGTTGGTCCCAAACAAAGAGGAGCTAAATGTAGTGAAGATCTATGCCCACAAGGGAGATGCAGTCACCCTCTACGTGCTTCATAAGAACCCAGTGTTCTTTGAGCTGGAGAAACGTGTCTATCCCACAGGTAGGGTTATAGTCAACAGGTCTATCCCACAGGAAGGGTTACAGTCAACATGTCTATCCCACAGGTAGGGTTACAGTCCAAATGTCTCAAGTGGCAGAGATGCACTGACCATACAGCTCAGGAAAAAAAATAGAAATCTTGACTACTGTATGTCTTGTTGTTTTCCAGTGTATAAGCTTTGGCGTTATCCCCATGTCTTGCCAGCATTCACAACATGGCCTCCAGTTTTACAGAAGCTGGCTGGAGGGGCAGGTAAGGTTATTTGTCTTACATAAAACCTGGATTGATATTAATCAATGTATCAGTCATTCACATGTATTCTGAAACTCTATCCTCCCTCTCTGCTCCTCCACAGATCTCATGCTGCCTGGAGTGGTGGTGCCTCCAAGTGGTATCCCAGAGGTGAAGAAGGGGGACTTCTGTGCTGTTAAAGTTGTTAGCAACAGGTAAGTTGATTGACTGAATCCATTTGCAGTCGTGATTAGCTGTTACCGCTGTCTATAATGAACACATTGACATACTGTAAACACACTGACAATGGCAGGCTTCATATTCTTGCTCACAACGTTGTGATTGTTTGTTGCCAGGGCTCCCGTGGCAGTGGGCATTGGTGCACTGCCACCATGTCCAATGCAGAGATGCAAGTCCTGGGCATGAAGGGCAGAGGGGTGTCAATCTTCCACACCTACATGGACAGCCTGTGGTGAGCACAGATGATCCAGTCAAACTCCACACACACTGCAGCATGGTTAGTGTCAATAAGTATAACCCGGACAGCATTCCCAATCTACTATCATTATGGAATTTGGAGACAAGGCTGGTCCTCCCTCCATTCCTGATGTGGACACTGAGGGTTTCAAGGCAATGTATGGAGAGGAAGAAGAGGATGATGAACAGGCCACTGAGGGGGGTGAAGAGGAACCGTGTCCCAACCCAGAGGACCCGAGAAGCCCACACCTGCCCGCAATTGCTAATAACCCATCTGCAACCGCCCGACTATATGTGAAAATCTGTACCCCGACCCTAACCTGCTAATATAGAAAATGCGCTGTAGGCTACAGTCAGAGACGACAAAACCATTTTTCGACGGGGTGCAGGATAATTTCTTTTGCCCGATTTAGATATGTTTCTGCTTATAATTTAAGACATTTTGGTAGGCTATTTGTTAGTCAACTTGCCTATAATTAGATACATGCAGCTTCTCTTCTGTCTTTATATGTTGCCCTAGAAGATTAAATAAACCCAGTTCTGCTTGGATGCATATTTGATGTGATTAAAATACTATCAGCTTTTATGATGCTGATAAAGATAGCACCTCAACAGACGGTATCTAACTGTACATTTGCATTCTCTCAAGATGCTGAAAAAAAGAAATCATATTTCTCCACTCTTTTTCCCCAAGTCAAAATTTAGCCTTTGAAGGAGTTAATATTAAGGCTATGTGAGAGGTTATAGACATAGAGTCAGTGTCCAGATTTCAGTTTCCATTTAACCCATCTGAACAATAGGCTACAGTTCCCTTGACAGGCCATGGACTATTAAGTCCCCGTCTTGTGACTGTCGAATTTGTAGGCTATATCGCCTCACAATCATCACATATAACATAGCCGGCACTGCTATCATCCTCTTTTACCACTTCACCAAATATTACTTTTTTGGCCCTCCCTTCTCTTTATTTTCAACTCTCCAATTCACGGCGCTTGTCTTATTGAATTACACTCAGACGTTGTCCTTTTTGTTTCCGTGGATTGACGTTGACTTTTTCTGCCCGTTCCCAAAAGCATACATGGCATGTAAGCTATTTGCCGCATTTGCCGCGTGTACAGTTAATCCCTAAAAGTGTAGGCTAACGCACTACTACCATATAGCCTAAAATAATGAAAGAAAAACCTCAATGTAGCCTATATATATATATATATATATATATATATAAATTGCACAATAAGTATACATGTATGGATTTTTTTATATATTGTTTGCTCTTTATTCAACCTGCCTGCCACCCGCCCTTCATCCACACAATATTTCATGACCTTGCGGATATAACCATGCGGCCCCGCGCATCACTACCACAAGGTAACTATTACTACTCAACTGGAGAACAAGTGAGAGGAGAGATTGGCAGTTATTATGATACAGGTACAGTGAATTTGGAAAGTATTCAGACCCCTTGACTTTTTCCACATGTTGTTACGTTACAGCCTTATTCTAAAATTGATTAAATAAAAAGTCCTCATCAATCTACACGCAAAACCCCATAATGACAAAGCAAAAACAGGTTTTTCGAAATTTTTGCAAATTTATAAAAAAACGTATTTACATAAATATTCAAACCCTTTGTTATGAGACTCGAAATTGAGCTCAGGTGCATCCTGTTTCCACTGATCATCCTTGAGATGTTTCTACAACTTGATTGGAGTCCACCTGAGGTAAATTCAATTGATTGGACATGATTTGGAAAGGCACGCACCTGTCTATATAAGGTCCCACAGTTGATAGTGCAGGTCAGAGCAAACACCAAGCCATGAGGTTGAAGGAATTGTTCGCAGAGCGCCGAGACAGGATTGTGTCAAGTCACTTATCTGGGGAAGGTTACCAAAACATTTCTGCAACATTGAAGGTCCCCAGAAACACAGTGGCCTCCATCATTCTTAAATGGAAGAAGTTTAACCACCAAGACTCTTCCTAGAGCTGGCCGCCCAGCCAAACTGAGCAATCGGAGGAGAAGGGCCTTGGTCAGGGAGTTGACCAAGAACCCGATGGTCACTCTGACAGAGCTCAGTGAAAAATGTATGCACTCACTACTGGATAAGAGCTAAATGACTAAAATGTATAATGTAAAGTCATGATGCGTCATCTTGTGTCCACAGGACGCTAGACAAAATGCAGCACTGCCACCAGCTGGTCTTCCCTGGCCAGCCACCCATAGTAAAGAAGGGCCACATTGAGCCCATAGACATCTCTGTGGCCTCCAGGAGCTCCAACAAGCAGGTACAGCCACGACAACCTCTTTACAATCTTTCTTGTTTTAAAGCAGCACTACTCAATCTTTGTGGTTAATAAAATATCCGTTCCTCCCTTCTCTGTAGGTGACCATGATAAATAACCTGGAGGGGTATGGTGTGGACCCCATGGCCGTATTGTTAGCCCTGCAGCACAGAGTCCAGGCCAGCTCAGCCCTGAACTCCGTCCCTGGCTCAAAGGACCGAGTCCTGGTCCAGATGCAAGGAAACTGGGTCTAGCAAGTTGGCAAACTGCTGCTACTGCAGGTTCGCAAACATTTCCTATTGGTAACCACATGACAAGACTGTCTTAATACCAACTCTTGATTTAACAGGTGTTTATGTGCATCATTTCTAAGGCTTTTCCCCACTTTATTTTGCAGATGAGTACCAAATTCCCACAAGTACATCCAGGGTCTAGACAAAGTTCAGAAGCCTGAAAAGAAGAAATAATAGAACCTCAACATTTCATCAACAAGTATGTATAGCTATGTAAACAAATTGTTCATCAATCATGAAATAAAGTTTACTCCAGGATTAGCTAAATTTATGTTGTCATTAGTTACATTGTGCTAGCCTAGATGCCAGCCTGAGATGTCTGTTCAGTTAGAATATTCCACTCAATTAGAATATGACCTGTCCAATCATCATCCTCTGAGTCTGAGTGGAGTTAGCAATGCCTGACATTGCCCATGGTACTGATGAAAAGGTGACCCAATCATTAAAATATGCTGTGTGCAATAGAAACGGCACTCATTAATGATACAATGCCAAACAGTTTCTATACCAGAGTTAACAGGCTGAGAAAGTCTATCTTGCATCCAGGCTAACATTGTTTTCTCTGTAGCCTCAAAATCAGGGAAACTTTAAATAAATAGGCCGTATTATTGTACATAAAGGGTATAATAATTATAAGACGCTATGAGATTTTTCCATACATGCAGTATATGACGTCTGCTTTGAAGAGATTTTCAGCTGAATGACTCAAATGTCAGTGTCCACAAACAATTCCATAGTGACAGACAGAATGCAATAACTTGTCTCTGACAACGTCTGAGCTGTTAGAAGTGCTGGTTTTGTAACCGTTGTTACACCACAAAATCAATAGCTAAGCAGTAAGCCTGTCATATATTGGCATGTTTTGAAGACATCAATAATGGGAAAGTACAGTGGTCAAGAGTTGGAGCGTTGCGACAAAACCTACAATCACATACTTCTGTAATGGAGTCACTGGTCCTATCAAGTCACATCAAAGGCTTTACAGGGGTCAGAAGTTTACACTGCATTAGACAACATTGTCAGATGAAATAAATAGAATTTACTTCCTTTACTAATCCGTTTAAATGTCAAATGTATTGTAATATCCATCCAAAATGTGTGGTTTAAAGAAAAAATAGTATAGCCCATTTGAAAAAGAAGTATAAGCACATTTAATAGTATTTTTTTTTTTAACAGTAGCTAACACGTTTTAAATGCCTTTTGCATGTGGGTAAAGAATGTGAGGACACCATTACAACACTATCCATAACAAATGACCATGGTGACATCACCCTCAATAATGTAGCTTATTTAACATCAGCTACAGATATTAGGTTGCTGGTTTGGGGCAGCAGTTCCATAGGTCGCTGGTTTGGGGTGGCAGGTAGCCTAGTGGTTAGAGCGTTCGGCCAGTAACCGAAAGGTTGCTGGATTGAATCCCCGAGCTGACAAGGTAAAAATCTGTTCTGCTTCTGAACAAGGCAGTTAACCCACTGTTCTCCGGTAGGCCGTCATTGTAAATAAGAATTTGTTCTTAACTGACTTGCCTAGTTAAATAAAGGTTTTAAAATACATAGATGACCGTCAGGTAGAAGGTGCTGGACTCCAGAAGATGAGGAAGGTAACAATGTTGGCTAGAGAGGTTTTTGTATTATTAGGGTTTCGCCATTGGAAACAAATGAAGCATATAATCATACATGCAAAGCATAAACCAAGCTTATACCAACCTTCTCTTAATGTTACTATAGCCATATATCATTTAATCAAAGAAAGATTAATTATATCCTTTAAATGCAGTATACATCAGATTTTACTAGTTAATTTGTGGAAAAAAAATAACATGTATATTCTGAAATGTGTGCTGAGCAAATTAACACATTTTACTACTACTCCCCTAGTTATTGTACTCATCCATCTGTATAAGGCAGTATTAGATACCTAGCAGCAGTTAGTTCTATAGGTATACTTACAGGGGATGCACAATATAGCCAGGGATTGGTAGAACACACCCTGCAGAGTGACCATCCAGTGTTCCTCTTGAGGGTTCATGACTTTACCCACCACATATACTGTATTTGCAGAAACAGCATCCAGGAGAGTGCCTCTCATCTCACCAGCACATATCTGTGCTATGGTCATATCACTGGGGGTTAACCCCTCACACGCACACATGCACAAACATGCACACACAGTGTCTGTATTTACCTATTGTTAATCATTACTCTGACGATATCTGAGGCACACACGAGCTTATTAGCTGGACTACAGAGGTTGGCCACTTCGAAATTCAACTCACCTTGTGTGCATCTAAAGAAACTTCTTCCAGTCCACTCACCTATCTACTTTTCTTATCTCATGCTGAAATGGTTGTTGTTTTTCCCTTTTTAGACATCTCTCATAATATGATGACCCTGATGAAGGGTCTTACCTAAGGGTCTTTCTTTGTTGTTGGTAAACATGTACTTTGACATCCAGCACATACTCAAAGCCATTGGATCTGTGTATCTCTTCTCATTCAAAATACACTGAACAAAAATATAAACCCATGTAAGTGTTGCTCCCATGTTTCATGAGCTGAAATAAAAGATCCCAGAAATGTTCTATACGTTCAAAAAGCATATTTCTCTAAAATGTTGTGCACAAATTTGTTTTCATCCCTGTTATTGAGCATTTCTCCTTTGCCAAGATAATCCATCCACCTGACAAGTGTGGCATATCAAGAAGCTGATTAATAAGGATTGGTGTCCCTCTAGCGGGACAACTTCCGGTGAAACTGGAGGGTGCGCAATTCAAATAAATTCTAATAAAGATTATGGATTTGAAACATTTAGGTACATAAGCTTTCAGCCGATATAAGACACTTAAATTCTTAATCTAACTGCACTGTCCGATTTACAGTAGCTATTACAGCAAAAACATGCCATGCGATTGTTTGAGGACGGCGCCCCACATCAAAATATTTTTCCACCGGCACAGGTTTCAGACATTCACATATAAAGATTAAATATTCACTTTTTCTGATTTGTCATCCAAAGGGTCCCAGCTATAATCTGTCGTTTTCTTAGATGAAATCCTTCTTTATATCCCAAAAAGTAAGTTTAGTTGGCACCATCGATTTGAGTAATCCACTCGTTCAACTTGCAGAGAAAGGAATCCGAAAATCTACCCCTAAACTTTGTTTCAACAAGTCAAAATATGTTTCTATTTATTCCTCAGATAGCCCAAAATGTAATCAAACTATAATATTTATTTCGGGAAGAAGTATGTTCAATAGGAAACCGATTTTAGCAGGTGCGTAATTTCTTCATGGCGCGCGCAAACAGATTTCCAAGACTGTGTCCTTCTACTAAAACTGTTATTTCTTATTCGTTGTTGAAGTTACAAGCCTGAAACCTTGAACATAGACTGCTGTCACCATGTGGAAACCATGGGAATTGCATCCAGGGAGCTAATTTAATATTTGACCTTTCTCTTGCATTTCTAAGAGGATGGTCTCTAAAAAAAATAAAATAATTCTGGTTGGTTTTTCTTTGGATTTCCTCCTACCATATTCTCCTCCTATATTTGAACATTTCTACAAACTTGTGTTTTCTTTCCAATGGTACCAATTACATGCATATCCTGGCTTCAGGGCCTGAGCTACAGGCAGTTTACTTTGGGCACGTCATTCAGGTGGAAATGGGGGAAAAAAAGGGCTCTAAGATGTTTTAAACAGCATGATCATAACACAGGGGCACCTTGTGCTGGGGGACAATAAAATGCCACTCTAAAATGTGCAGTTTTGCCACACAACACAATGCCACAGATGTCTCAAGTGTTGAGGGAATATGCAATTGGCATGCTGACTGCAGGAATGTCCACCAGAGCTGTTGCCAGATAATTTAATGTTAATTTTTCTACCATAAGTCGCCTCCAGCGTCGTTTTAGATAATTTGGCAGTACGCCCAACTGGCCTTACAGCCCCAGACTGCGTGTAACCACGCCAGCCCGGGACCTCCCACATCCGGCTTCTTCACCTGCGGAATCGTCTGAGACCAGCCACCAGGACAGCTGATAGAACTATGGGTTTGCACAACTGAAGAATTTCTGCACAAACTGTCAGAAATCATCTCAGGGAAGCTCATCTGTGTGCTTGTCATCCTCATCTGGGTCTTGACCTGACTGCAGTTCGGCGTCGTAACCGACATCAGTGGGCAAATGCTCACCTTCAATGGCCACTGGCATGCTGGAGAAGTGTGCTTTTCACAGATTAACTCTAGTTTGAACTGTACCAGACAGATGGCAGACAGCGTGTATGGCGTCGTGTGGCAGAGCGGTTTGCTGATGTCAACGTTGTGAACAGAGTGCCCCAAGGTAGAGTTGGGGTTATGGTATGGGCAGGCATAAGCTACGGACAACGAACACAATTGCATTTGTCGATGGAAATTTGAATGCACAGAGATTCCGTGACGAGATCCTGAGGCCCATTGTCGTTCTATTCATCCTCCGCTATCACCTCATGTTTCAGCATGATAACGCACGGCCCCATGTCGCAAGGATCTGTAGACAATTCCTGGAAGCTGAAAATGTCCGTTCTTCCATGGCCTATATTCTCACCAGACATGTTTGGGATGCTCTGGATCGACGTGTACGACAGTGTGTTCCAGTTCCTGACAATATCCAGCAACTTCGCACAGCAAGTGAAGAGGAATGGGACAACATTCCATAGGCCACAATCAACAGCCTGATCAACACTATGCGATGGAGATGTGTCCCGCTGCATGAAGCAAATGGTGGTCACACCACATACTGACTGGTTTTCTGATCCACGCCCCCAACCTTTTTTTAAGGTATCTGTGACCAGCAGATGCTTATATGAACTGTAACTCAGTAAAATCTTTGAAATTAATTCATGTTGTGTTTTATATTTTTGTTCAGTGTATAATGGGCCAGTACATTGGCCTGTCAGAATGGGAATAACACCTCACTGAGTGGATAATGTCTGCTCTGCTGTTTGATCTCCACTGTGACATGACCGTAAGCATTTCTGACTGGAAAGATTAAGGGCTGGATAGATCAGGGGCTGGATAGATCAGGGGCTGGATAGATCAGGGGCTGGATAGATCAGGGGCTGGATAGATCAGGCTATAGCACTCCATTACTGCAGTTGTCTGCTCCGCCTCTAAGGATTTTATATTTCTGCAGTTGACAACCAAGGGAATGCTTGTCGAAATATCACTTAGTGTCTGCATTCTCTTGCCCAGTCCCTTTTTAAGTGATACTGTGACAAAAATCAATCAGGCTCTGACTGGAATATGTCTTGAAATAGAACATTAATGAAATTGATGAGATAACTTTTTATGGTCTCTCAGTACCATTGTGAGTTGCTTCAGACTAGAATATGCAGACTCACCCTTTTTCTCTCCTCTCATGGCTGACTGAGTGGGGGGAGAGGACATCTATCTGTGTATGTGCCTAGTGGTACAGTATAAAACACAGTTAGCCAGGCAGCATAGCAGCGAGTCCCTAGATGATGCACTCCTAGGCTGGTCCCCATCCACCTGCCACTGCCACAACCTGTAGTCTGTGATGTCAAAAGTAGTGCATTTAAGGAGTAGGGTTACATAACCAAATTTAATGCTAAACATTTGCCCTATGAATTGATGACACAAATTCTTCCTGCTCCGATCTAATCTCATCAGATGAAGTATACATTTTATTGAGGAGTTTAGTATACTGCTGAAGCCAGCCAACAGATGGCACTGTGTGGATATTTATGGTAAAAGGTTCCTTTCTAACAGTTTGATCTTCTTTTAAGCTCACATTTTCAACTCCACAAGCAAGGAATCTGGTCTGCACCACATTGCACAATATTGTACAATCTTACATGGCAATTAGCTGGCCTAAAGACGTCTCTGTGCAAATGTTCAACACTGAAAATCGTTTACTGTTGTCCCCATGTAATGACTGGCCCCAGGAAGTGAGTGATGGCATTTGGGGCACCGATGGGGAACACAATGACAGTAATGACAATAATCATGGCTTCAGGCCTCAATTTAGTAGATAATAGACTCCAGCAATGTGATTTTCCAACTTAACCTCAGTTACTTCTTTGTCCTGGGGTGCTTGCCTGCTTGACATTTTACAGAACGGCACTCCAAACCAGCTGATTAGAGGTGGATAGAAAGGGATTTCTGCTGCTCATAAAACATGTTCAAAGCAGAGGGGAATGCCTTGGAGGAGGAGTCAACATCTCCAATAGATTATAACCGCAGACTTCATCTGTCAGGCCCCACCTCATCTCTCAGGCCCCTCTCAGAAGTTACAAATGTCACTTCCAGGCCTGAGACAAGAAGGAAGCGGAAGCTGTTTTTCTGTTTAGCACAGAGAGGGTAGTGTCCAAACGACTGACAACACACTTTGGGTCGAAACTAAAACACAATGAACATATGAACGGTACCCAGTGTCCTTCGCCCCCGCCTGCCAAGCACTGTTTTCCCGCAGTTCTGTTAACGTTACATCTGCTATCCAAAGCATCAACAGATTACACATCAATTTTAAGCTAAAACATTGCACATTAGTTAAACTACAATGATAGCATAGCCCATTGTGCTTTTATTTCCCTTATGACCCACATTTTAATTGCATAGACAATCAGGGGAATTCCAGAATATCAAATGTGTCACTTAAACATAAGCAGGAGATGAGAGGGCCCTGAGAGATGAGTGGCCAGGGCGATGAGAGGGAGGGGCCTGATATATTAGGGGGAGGGGCCTGATATGTGAGAGGGGGCTGAGAGATGAGGGGGAAGAGCCTGCTATATGAGTGGGAGGGGCCTGATATATTAGGGGAAGGGACCTGCTTTTGTGAGGGGGAGGATCCTGGGAGATGCCTGAGAGATGAGAGGGGCCTGAGAGATGAGGGTGAGGGACCTCAGAGATGAGGGGGAGAGGTCTGAGAGATGAGGTCTACAGCTGGACCCCTCTCAACAACACAGGCATGTAACCGTTTGAAAAGACAGTAGTAGAGTAGGGGTGGTTGGAATTAGAAGAAGAAAAAAAAAAACTTCTGACACGTGCGCTGGTTGCTATATTAGAAGAGGCCTTGTTGCCAGGGAAACCAGGGTTCCGCAATCAGTATTCTGAGCGCTGAATAGGAATAGCTGAGGAGAATTCAATGCCTCGGCTCACATCTAGGGTCATCTCGTACTTCAAACATCCCCGGGCTGTCCACTAAATCTGCCTTCCACCCCCACCATAGGGGATCCACCATACGTCACCACCACCCCCTGCTAAATCGTAGTCTCTCCAGAGGTGAATTATAGCTATATGTCGCCATTGATACAGTATTTGTGTTCCAAAAAGACACATATAGTACAGTACTCTTGACCAGTAGAGCACCATTTGAGCCAGAGCCAGTGTGCCTCTATCCTCATACTGAACATAAACATGAGCGTGATCACTCAGCGCCTGAGGATGTTATGTAACCCTGTAAGCTGGCCATTAGGAAATATGTTTTTAAACATTTCTGATAGTATTTGGCGTGCGTTCAATCCCATTCAGTAGATAGGGATGGTGGTAGTAAAAGGGTATCATTCTGGTGCAACTGTTGAGGATGGTTTTATCTTCCCCAGTTCCATTAACTCTGGCCCAAATTCAATCAAACTCGGGTTGCAGGGCAGGGGAGTGTGCACAGGCAGTGGTTTGTAACCAAGACATGGTGTAAACATTTCTGTGGCGCGTTCGATAATAGTCCAGCCTACAGTATGTTCAATCTGCTCATTGTAACATTGTACAATTACAGTCATACACCTGTTCTTCAGTATGGTTCAAAGTTTTTATTTTCTTCTAGATCATATACATTAAATCTTTGCGATCTATCCATTATTTCTGGAGAAAACCAAACAAACACGTGATGAAGTGCTGTAAAATAGATCTGTAGACATAGCTATGCTCATTGCTCACCAACTGTGTCTCCCTCCTGTGTAGCTGTGCGATCATTAACACATGACTGCCTGTAAAACTACCACCTAAGGGGAAAACCAAGAAAAAGGAAAACATTTTCTGTGTTTCACAGATTTTCTCTACAGAAAAAAAGGTTTCTTATCTTTTTGTCCTGCTATGCATTATTAGATTGTTGATTTTATTTTACTTGGATTTTATTGTGATGGTCCCCAGAAAAAGATGGGGAATCAAGTTTAGAGCTCTTTTGTGATCACTCAGGCTAAAACCCACTGGGCAAAAAAACGGGTTGAATCAATGTTGTTTCCCCGTCATTTCAACCCAAAAATGTAATGAGATGACACTGAAGCAACGTGGAAAACTGATTGTCATCAACGTAAGGGATCTCGTCTTTTTTTCACACAACTTTTAACATAAATCCAATGACATGGTGAAATGTTTTGTTGAATTCACGTTGGTTAACAACTTAACCAAATGTAAATAAAAAATGGACGTTGAACTGACGTCTGTGCTCAGTAGCAACCTAAAAGAGTAGAAGGAGAGACGTTACAGGTGCAATTCTTTGTTGGTTTTGTTGTACAAGAAAACCGCAGACACCAGTTGAGCTGCTCCTTCATAACAATATGACCTGAGTGGATCTCATCAAATGTCTCGTCTGGGACAGGTCTTCACTGGATGTCAAGATAACGCCGTGTCTGGATGGAAGTAAGGTTGGGTTGGGAGTACTATATCCATTACAGATAGCATCGACCACCTTCGTCAACTCATATTCCCACTACACTGATAAAAGGTCCCACGGGACCCATGGTAGAAAGACTAACACCTGTTAATAACTGTGACATGTCACGCTGTCATTGACTTCAGCACCAGTCCATTACCTTGACCTTCTTCCGGGTTTCTCATGAGGTCATGTGGTTCCTGGCGCCACAATCAGATAGGTACGGCTTGGAACAGAAAAGCATTTTGATGCTCTAGGTCAGGATTTCTCCTAGCAATAGACAGCTGATTCAAATAATCGAGCTTGATGATGAGTTGGTTATTTGAATCAGCTGTGTAGTGCTAGGGCAAAAAAACAAAACGTGCGCCCAGGGAGGGCCCTAGAACCAAGTTTGGGACACCCTGCTCTAGATGTTATTGGAACCTAGGGGATCACCTCCACAACAACCTTAAACCAGTGTCAGTAAAACCCAATCACTCATTTTTCTGAGTGGGTTGCTCAGTGGCATCAACATGTCATCCTTAATATGTGATTCTGGTTGTGCCAAACTATTAATAGACAGATCATCTACGAATCAGACCAAAGATGTCTCACTCACAAAGCTTCTGGCGAACAAGGAGATCTCAGGGATGCAGTCATTGCTTTGAGCTACAACCTGACTCTAAAGAGCTACACCTCGGCATTGGCACGCAATACACTCTTAAAGGGGAATTTCACCCTGGGGAAATCTGGCCCTGTTTTCATCATGTCCGAGGTATTTCTAGGACAGTGAGATGTGTTTCACATATAATTGCCCAGGAGGAAGGCAGGTCTGGGTTTTCTTGCGCTGAATGATACACCCTGAGATGGCTTCCGGTGCATTGATGGGGGAGCGAGATCTAAAAAGAAATGTAGTCATGCATAGATAATAAACAGTGAGTAGCAGCAGTGTAAAAACAATGTGGAGGAGGGGTCAATGTAAATAACCGATCGCTGCCCGCACCCGCTTGCCTATCTAGCATCACTACTCTGGACGGTTCTGACTTAGAATATGTGGACAACTACAAATACCTAGGTGTCTGGTTAGACTGTAAACTCTCCTTCCAGACTCACATTAAGCATCTCCAATCCAAAATTAAATCTAGAATCGGCTTCGAATTTCGCAACAAAGCATCCTTCACTCATGCTGCCAAACTGACTATCCTACCGATCCTTGACTTCGACGATGTCATTTACAAAATAGCCTCCAACACTCTACTCAGTAAATTGGATGTAGTCTATCACAGTGCCATCCTTTTTGTCACCAAAGCCCCATATACTACCCACCACTGTGACCTGTATGCGCTTGTTGGCTGGCCCTCGCTTCATATTCGTCGCAAAACCAACTGGCTCCAGGTCATCTATAAGTCTTTGCTAGGTAAAGCCCCGCCTTATCTCAGCTCACTGATCACCATAGCAGCACCCAACCGTAGCACGCGCTCCAGCAGGTATATTTCACTGGTCATCCCCAAATCCAACTCCTCCTTTGGCAGCCTTTCCTTCCAGTTCTCTGCTGCCAATGACTGGAACGAATTGCGAAAATCACTGTAGCTGGAGTCTTATATCTCCCTCACTAACTTTAAGCATCAGCAGCTTACCGATCATTGCAACTGTACACAGCCCATCTGTAAATAGCCCACCCAACTACCTAATCCCCATATTGTTATTTATTTTTTTGCTCCTTTGCACCCCAGTATCTCTACTTGCACATTCATCTTCTGCACATCTATCACTCCAGTGTTTAATTGCTAAATTGAAATTATTTTGCCACTATGGCTTATTTATTGCCTAACCTCCATAATCTTACTACATTTGCACACACTGTATATAGATTTTTCTATTGTGTTATTGACTGTTCGTTTGTTTATCCCATGTGTAACTCTGTGTTGTTTGTGTCGCACTGCTTTGCTTTATCTTGGCCAGGTCTTGTTCTCAACTGGCTTACCTGGTTAAATAAAGCTGAAAACAAATAGTCTGGGTGGACATTTGATTAATTGTTCAGCAGTCTTATGACTTGGGGGTAGAAGCTGTTAAGGAGCCTTTTGGTCCTAGACTTGGCGCTCTAGTACCGCTTGCCGTGCGGTAGCAGAGAGAACAGTCTATGACTTGGGTGACTGGAGTCTGACAATTGTTTGGGCCTTCCTCTGACACCGCCTAGTATATAGTTCCTGGATGTCAGGAAGCTTGGCCCCAGTGATGTACTGGGCCGTACGCACCGCCCTCTGTAGCGCCTTACCGAGTAGAGCAAAATAATCCACCGAGCAGCAGGATGCTCTTGATGGTGCAGCTGTCGAACTTATTGACGATCTGGGGACCCATGCCAAATCTTTTCAGTTTCCTGAGGGGGAAAAAGTGTTGTCGTGCCCTCTTCACGACTGTCTTGGTGTGCTTGGACCATGTTAGTTTGTTGGGGATGTGGACACCAAGGGAATTGAAACTCTCGACCCGCTCCACTTCAGCCACGTTGATGTTAATGGGGTCCTGTTCGGCCCTCCTTTTCCTATAGTCCATGATCAGCTCCTTTGTCTTGCTCACATTGCCAGGTCACTGACCTCCTCCCTATAGGCTGTCTCATCGTTATCGGTGATCAGGCCTACCACTGTTGTGTTGTCAGCAAACTTAATGATGGTGTTGGAGTCGTGCTTGGCCACGCAGACGTGGGTGAACAGGGAGTATAGGAGGGGACTAAGCACGCACCCCTGAGGAGCCCCAGTGTTGAGGATCAGCGTGGCAGATGTGTTGTTGCCTACCTTTAAATCAATCAGTCAGATTTTTGTTTTCACTGAATCTCCATTTGGATATTGGTCAGGCTACAATTAGGCTGTGGAAATGTTAGCTATGTTGAGGTGAGTACTGCTCATGTTTATCTTGTCTAGTTGGCTCATTTATTAGAACATCTTGCCAGCATGTTATGTAGTTTAACAAGTGGATTATTTTGCTCTTCAGTCGCTTAGTAGCCTAGGCCTACTCCCGACCAAAAACCTGTGACTTCACTGACTTGTCAATCAATGTGATTTTGTTTCATTGAATCTCCATCTGTATTTGGTTTCTGGCAGGGCAAATAAGTGTAGGTGCTATAGCTCATCTATCACTGATCAGAAACATTTAGCATGCAATAATCTAGCCCAAATCAAGTGTAGGCCTATTATTTTGCTCAATCACGTATAGGCTTCTCCTAAAGCCTGCAGAGGTTGTGGAATATGAACACAAGACTCACATGCTTTTGAAAATAGGATTGATATTATTTACTCTTGGTGTCTTGATAAAGATACGCTCAATGTAAGACCCTACCTATGCTTGCTCCCTAAGAAAGTGGAATGAGGGTAGGAAAGAGATGACACGTGGATAAAAAAAAAGCATGGGCTTGGGCTTTGTTTCAAAATATCACTTTTTTGTATGACAGCAGTTCCACATGTTCCAATGACACAGGTTGTGTGGGATAAATATGATTTGTATTTTATTCTGTTATATTCCATTATATTCTTAATACAAAATATATGTGTGTTGACTGCAGTGGCGATTTTAGCATGTAAATCTTGGCAAACTAAAAACATGTTTTTTTTATGCATGCCAGCAAAGCCACAACACAACACTAAACAATACATTAATTGGACTATAACGAAGACAAACAGTGCCCACAAACTGTTAGGGCCTACATAAAGCTGTCCCAACACCTTACCACTTTTACACCTGGCTATCAGCGGAGCCTTGTCTGGCAGCGAAACAGTTAATTCTGCCTCATTTACTGCCTTTTAAAAAAACATAGCTGATATGGCTGACTTGCTTAAACAAATGTGGTTTCTACTGACAATTGAGATCTACAAACTATGGCATCAGGGGACGACGAGCGGATAAGAGGCAATCCGTAATTTCGATTAAGACATTAATGAGCGAGCTAGGACGGATGTAGTCAGTATAACAATTTTTTCAGCACTTTTGAAATGTACAGCAACAGAATTCAGAACATGGGCCGTTCTTACAGTATTCTCCCTGTACAACAAGTCAGAACCGTAGGATAAATAAAGAGGGCATATAAGCTGACAATGAAAGCTCTTTCAATATTTGATAATGACATTTCTCTAAAACAGGCTATAGGCTACATGTGCACCACCAAGTCAGAACAGTAGGCTAAATTATGAGGGAAAAAGGGACCAAATTATCAGGGTGAGGCACATGGGTTACTAACAGCTTACTACACAACATACACTTAACATTACTTTCTTAGCTACAGTACACATATCTCCCTGCCATATTACATAATTTATGCAGCAGCATACAATAACATTTTGGACTCACCTTGTTTTGCTGTGCTCACTTGAACAGGAACGTGGTGCGACAGTCCTTCGTGGGCAAATTTTCTTAATCAAACTTTGTCGTCAAAGTCTGGCATTCTCTGGTTTTATGGTGCTTTCAAGACAACTAGGCACTCAAGGTTGAATCATGATGTTAGTGATCTTCAGGTCAGAGCTCTAGAAAGAGGCCCGAGTTGGAATTCAGAGTTGGATGACCGTTCAAACGTATTTTCACAGTCGGAGCTCGTTTTTTCAGAATTCCCAGTTGTCTTGAACTCTGAGATTTCCCAGTTCAGAGTTTCCAGTTGTTTTAAATGCGGCGGAAGTCAAGCTGGATCGACAGCATTGCCAATGTTGAATGCTTATCCTTTTAAGCTTGGAAAAGAGACCCTTAAACCCAGACTTGGATCACCAATCCACTACACTGAATAGCAGGCTAGTGATTGCTTTGCAATGCTTGCAGTTTTTTTATTTTAGTTATTTATTTAACTAGGCAAGTCAGTTAAGAACAAATTCTTATTTACAACGACGGCCTACCCTGGCCAAACCGCCCCTTAACCCGGACGACGCTAGGCCAATTGTGCGCCGCCCTATGGGACACCCGATCACGGCCGGTTGTGATACAGCCTGTAATCAAACCCGGGTCTGTAGTGACGCCTCTAGCACTGCGATGCAGTGCCTTAGACCACTGTGCCACTGATTCCTTCCAAACCACTCATTGTTGAATTTGCGATTTCCGACTTGTTGTGTAATGTTTATGTCCAATGGCCGATGAGCACCGATACAATTTTTTAGCTGACAGGTGGGGCTCAGAACAAGTGGGGCTCGGCCCCATCTGCCCTGAGTGACCGGGTCGCCAATGGTTGACTGTGATAGGAGTAGGTATGTCTTGTCTGTTTAGAGAACAAAATAATTAACTATTCATTTCATTCAATTGAAAGTAACATAATTACATTAAAAAAAAATATGCTGTTCTATTGTTTTGAAAAATATATATATTAGTCTTATCTTTCTTAGGACCTGTCTAAACAAATACATTTGCGCAAGGGAGGTATAAAAGGCGTATGCAGGCAAGAATGTGGTAAAAATGGGCTTCTTTGTAAGGGGGTCATATAAACATTGGCCAATTTTTTTTGCAGGCAAAATATCCTAAATCCTATGTGAAAGCAGTAATAAGAGTGAACTCTGGAGACGCTCCTTGTCACTGATCCATTGAACAGATTACATTGGCATGCTGAGAGGATTGGGCATCTAAAATGGATTACACCGCTTTACTTTTTTCCCCTAACACAAACCTGCTTAAGCGCTTTGATGAGAGAAAAAATATAACATTCATGATGACGAAGCCAGATCAGATTTTTTGGCCTGATCCTGACCTCCTGGGATTGATGTGGTTGAGTCATGATTAGATGACAGGCATTTGAGGACAAAATGGACACTAGAGAGATGTATCACAGCCGCCCCATATAATACAGTGCTATATAGCAATAGTCCAAAAGTGGCTTCCTTTCCTAATTTCCTTTCCTTTATCTGCACTTTTGTTAGAGCTAGACATACAGTACCAGTCAAAAGTTTGGACACCTACTCATTCAAGGGTTTTTTCTTTATTTTTTACTATTTTCTACATTGTACAATAATAGTGAAGACATCAACACTATGAAATAACACATATGGTAACATGTAGTAACCAAAAAAGTGTTAAACCGATCCAAATATATTTTATATTTGAGATTCTTCAATGTAGCCACCTTTTGCCTTGATTACATTTACATTTATTTATTTATTTATTTATGATGAGAGCTTTGCACACTCTTGGCATTCTCTCAACCAGCTTCATGAGGTAGTCACCTGGAATGCATTTCAATTAACAGGTGTGCCTTGTTAAAGCTGGTATTTAAATTAGTTACAGTAACTCTTGCTTTCACCTATCCTGTTTTTATTTAATTTTAGTTAGTGATTCGTGCAAAAACAAGTGCAGGAATGGAAACAAGGAGAAGAGACCACTGAGACACCCCATGCATAGGTCTTTTCGCTGTACCTGGGAACAACCCAATGGGCAAAAACTGGTTGAATCAACTTTGTTTCCATGTCATTTCAACACCCCAAAATCAATATGATGACATTGAATCAACGTGGAAAACTCATTGGATTTGTAAAACGTTATCAAGGTAAGGGCATTTCGTATTTTTTTCACCAAAATGTTTACATAAATTCAATGGCATGGTGACATGTATTGTTGATTTCCCAGTACTTGACAACTCAACCAAATGTAAATCAAAACTAGAAGTTGAACTCACGTCTGTGCCCAGTGGGAAGGCCTGTGTCTAGAATCTGATCTGGGAGCTTACCACCTCGACAGGAAGATAAATGGCCTTTATGTTCAGCAGAACACTGCAGAAGCCTGTTCTCTGGAATTCTATCTGGCATCAAAACCCCTTTAAATCACTTTGTTCCCCTGAGTCTAGTTTCAGTGAGTAACCAGGGCTCTAATGGAGACTTTATCACTAAAATGTATTTTTAAACCCAGATTACTTCATTTTGGTACAGTCCAAACTTAATAGCAGCGTCCTGAAAATACTTTGGTGACGTGGAGCAGAAAAGGACAGGGCAGAGAGAGCGGAGAAAGGAGAGAGAAGGAAGAAATACAGGCGTAGTGATTCCTGGATTGCAGCCCCTGCTTGACCAACAGATATACAGCTCTTCATTAGGGTGAATATCTACCGTACAGCACAGAGCTCTTCCAGGTGCCCTGAACCTTGTCCATCTCTCCTCCCATGTCCCAGTTCTTCTCCATTGAGCTTATCAATCATAAAATCCCCCAGACAATTCTCAAAAGAAATCCCAATAATATTTAACAGGTTAGAATGTGCTGCTACAGATGTCGGATCTTAATTTGACCCTTTTCGTTACAGGAGAAAAATAATCCTGCAACAGGAGGATTTGAAAATCTGAATAAATATTTAGAATCGGCGCCAGCGGGCAGCTGGAAGCGGTGTTTCTTTACAATGCAGTACCATACCTATGTAGCGGGTATGAGTTGGGCATGGTTGCGCACATGATGATCTGGCCTTGCCTGCGAACTTAAAAACCAGTGTCTGCCCTCAGACCAAGAGGGAATAGACCAGTCTAAGATGTGGGTTGCTCCCGGGGGATATCCAGGTTCATATCCTGTGTGTTACACCTACGTTGTGCAGGCTACAGTCGCTTCTCATGTGAATTCTTATGTGGATTATAATAAACAATAATTGTAGGGGCTAGATGTATTTTTTGTTAAGGAAAATCTGTTTATTTTTTATATTTTAATATTTTATTATATGTTCAAGCAGTAGGCAGAATAAATGATTGGTTGCATCAGTGCCTGTGTGGTCTAACGTTTACAACCCCCAGCACACATAACCTGCGCCAGATCTGACATGGGTTCGAATCTGGCCCCCTGCCCTTTGACTCTCCATCCCACTATTTTCCCTGTTTTTTCTATCGCTTCAATAAAAGCAATACAATTACTTCCATTAGTTTATATAGCCTATAGACTACATTAGGCCCACAAATAAAGTGCATTAATTTCAATGTTTTTCTATGTTTTCAAGAAGTAAAACGAATAGTCTGATCATTTACACATCAAAGAAAAGTGTCTCAGCTCAACTAAACCCTCTTTGGATAGGATAAAATGCATAAATATCTTGACAGCTTTACGAAATGATATATTAAAGCCACTCAATATAGACATTCAATCCACACCAAAGACCAGAACTATATTGAGAAATTATACATAGCCTAACTATAAAACATGGGCGGACATCCACACTGGAGGAAAGTACATTTTTCTACAGTAGGCCTACATCTGTCAATCAACTGATGGCCCAAATCAGCTCATCAACTCAGCCAGGGAAACATAAACAGTAGCCTATTATCGTTTTTTACACCTTTCATTATGTGACAATGGATAGGCTATAGGGTAGCTTACATAATGCAGCCTATTGGAATATAATTAAATAACAAGGGGCCTATTGCAACCATCGAAGGCACTAGATCAGTCGTCACCAACCTTTTCTGAGTCAAGACCACTTTCTGACTCAAAATGTAAGCCGAGATCTACCGCTTAATTTTTTTTTAAAAACATGAGCCTATGCAACATTAACCAATTTGTGCAGTAGGCTATAGGCCCAATACATTATCACTGCAAATTGGCTATGCTTGAATTGTTCTGCCAATGTTGTTCTTCTCAAACCGTTTAGAAATGATATTTAAAAAATGTACGTGTATGATCACACTGGTAATGGATAATTTGTTTTATTACTTTTTTTTCTGGACTGACGGCCTGCATCTCATGGTCAGTCTGAGGAGAGGGAGCAGCTGTGAGGCTGCCTCTCACCCGACTAACCGCCCTCCGCTCTCCCTCCTGCCGCTGAGAAACAGGGACAGTCTTCCAGCTGATGGCGAAACTCAAGTCATACTGCATTATTTCTACCTCATGCACCAATTCATTACTCCTATGACCAGAGAAACTGAAATATTCCTTGATATTAAAAAAGACACAAATCGCTAATAACAACAACACAAGCTTATCGGAACACTTTGCTAAACTCATTCATTGCAGCTGCAGTGCTGTTTGTAGCATGTGGAAGTAGGGAGAACCCACATTTTATGGCTTATAAAAGTGTTGAAAAAGTCTTGACAGTGCTGAATAACAACTTAAACATGAACTTACTCATAAAAACAGCAGCTCTTTGCTGTATTCGTTGAGTTTGTCTCTAGTCATGGTTTTAAACATTTTGAAATGTCACAATAGCAACTTTGCTGTGCATTCGAGGCTTCTTTTTTTTACAGTCTATGGCTCAAGGAAACTGTGCAGACACGGTTATTAGAGCTATCTGATTGGCCAGTGGTAGGCTTATAGGTGCACTTGATTTGCTCTCTGGGCCTGCCTGGTAGGCGGAGTTCTACTTTCAGACAGATGAAATGGTTCAAAATGAGAACACTTTGCCCTTTTCAAGGGTGCTTGGGCTGCTGAATCAAGTGCACCTACCGCCAACAGCGCAAAACAAATAAAAAAATAGGAATGCAATGCTTTATCGTTGGGTTTTTTACAGAAATCTTTGATGATCGACCAGGAATGCCTTGGAGATTGACCAGTCGATCGCTGCACTATATTATCGCCAGCTGATGTCTCATTAAACATTTAATAGGCGCTAAATTATGCTAAATTCACCCACACAGCTGATCTGAAATGCAACCATTATTGGTATCTCATTACCGCTCCCTAAAATATGATGGCATTTTTACCTTAGTCCTGCTTGAAACCAACGTCTTTCAAGATATGTTCGCCCTGTGGTTGGTTTTGTCATCAGAACATCTTAGTCCTTTTTGAACAGACTAAGGGCGATTTATCTATTTGACAAGCATTCCTTACAATATAAATAAAGTATTTTTACTCTCCTATGGCAATTTACCTGACACATTGTATGAATGGAAACTAATGTTGGTGTTGCCTACTGTTTTTAGTTTCTTGTTTATGTTATCCAAAAGTTTCTGTCTGGTACGGTCATTTCTTATCAAGATCGGAGGTAAAATATCCTTGGAGTGTCCATATTTGAAATGTGTAACTAAATCTAGTCCAACGGGGGGGATTTAGTTATTTGTGCCAGAAGGGAGTAGGCCGGAATCAAACCCACGCCTACACGGCAGGCCTATATGCATGCGCTGAAGGCAGATGATAGGATACACTTCACACTTGTATTTCATAGCCTAGTGGAGACCAATATATATCTTGTGTTATAAAATGACAGTTGTGGATATGTATGGCTGCATTTCAGATACATGTTTGTACGTTGCGGTAATAGGATCTAGTCCTAGCGTTTGAGCAAACGAGATAATTTTTTTTGATAAGCCCCTGATCCCAATGACTCGACTACCCCCGCATGGAGAGAAAAATAACTACTCATTTTTAGGGACTTACAAGGCTCATTTGAATTTCCTGATGCAACAGGGGAATTCTCTGTGACAAAAGAGTGATCAAGTTAAGATCCGACATCTGTATCAACAGTTATGCAACACATTGCAAAGTAATGGCTACCTCCCCTCCTAGTACAGTTTCTGATGATGAATAGGGTTGACCTTTAGAAAGACGCCTAACACCAGCTTTGGGGAAACACTACACCATGGTTTGCTCCCGGCTGTATACTATAAGGGAAAAGATGAGGGATCATAATGTTACCGTCTGAAGCCCACTATAAGCCGCGTGTCTGAAGGTCTCCTCTCAGCCTCAGCCTTGGGCATTACTTAACACTGTGTGTGTGTGTGTGTGTGTGTGTGTGTGTGTGCGCGTTCGTGTATTTGTGTGTGTGTGTGTGTGTGTGTGCATTCGTTCGTGTCTCAGCATGTGCTTGAGTGAGTGTGCATGAGTATATATGTCTCTGCCGCTGTGCTTTCAGATGTATTTCATACCAGAGCTAGTTGTTGCAAATTGCACTTTCATGATGTACTGCTCTTTGGAATCCTGATTATGGTGACAATAGTGAATTATGTATGTTTGCTGCGAGCAGTTGTGGCTGGAGAGAAGAGCTAAACACGCTGCTCTGAATTCTGATGAAGGTGCTGGCATTTCAGGGCCACGCTACAGGGAAAAGCATGCTAATTATGTCTAACGATATGAACCTACTGTATGATTTCATGTGCTTATTAACAATAACAACTGTCACTATCTACAGTAAGTATGATATGAAATATGGCTAGTTAAGAAATTTTAGAGCATTCACATTTAAGTTCAATGGCCTTTAATACATGACATGAAATCGATCATTTCAGTGCAGTTTTCGAAGTTCCACTCAAAGTAGGTGAACAATTCTTTGTTTGAGTAATAAGCACATGTATTTATACAGGATGAGTTCCTCCTTCAATGTCCTAACAGTAGCTTGCCATTTGGAAGATGAGTCATACAAGATTCATTGCCAGCAATCCAGAATTGACTTTGCATGAAAGCTCTGCATATTTCTAAACTTTGCACCCTAATAGTTAGGAGCAGTGTCTTAACTAATGACTTCTTGAAACCAAACACACATTTCCCAGTAATAATTCAAATGTAATTTCAGTTGTAAAATAGATTATCTAAATGTCAGCTATCTTCCCCAGTCTGTATCATTCACACACACCATGCATACGTATGATACATCTATTTTGGGTTAGGAGATGAGTGGGTATTTCGCACAGAGAGACACACCAGCGAGATACAAATCAATGGGAGGGGGAGCTCTTTTTAAGGAAAACATGCAATTCTTCTTTAGCTATGAGCATGCACATTTGGAGCCATGCACTATTTCCACTGTGAGGCTGAATTAAACGCAGCTGCATCAAACTCAAACATGCTTTGATGCTGCAGTCATGGAAGAATGTTCCATTTTCTTTTTTTCCCCTTATCCAGGAAAAACAGTAAGCTTTTTGAATGAACAGAGCCAAGATAGTGTGTGTGTATCTGAGCTAGCTTGCTAGCGTTGTCCCAGTAAGTGTCTCCCTCACATGCCACTGGACTGATACTGTGCATAAGTGTGATGTGTACGCATCCTGATTGTCATCCTGAATATCTCTCACAGTCTGTTTTATAATTCATCAGCCGAGACTCCTTCCACCTCCCTTCTCTGGGCTATTTATAGCCACACCTCACTCTTAATTCATTTACAGACCTCTTTTCTCTCCATCTAGGCTGTTACAGCACAACAGTGCCTTTATGTTCTCATCAAAAAGCTCTCTCTCACTCCATCTCTCTCTCTCCGTCTTTCATTCAGTCTTCCCCCTGTCTCCTGCTGACACACTCTCCATCATTCTCTCTCTCTCTCTCTCTCTCTCTCTCTCTCTCTCTCTCTCTCTCTCTCTCTCTGTCCATCTCTCTGTCCATCTCTCTGTCCATCTCTCTCTCTTTCTTGTTCAGTCTCTTCCTATCCATTTCCTCTAGGCCTTGGAGGAAGTAAAATGGGAACCCTGTTGTTCCTTAAGAGAGGGAGCGTAGGATATCTGTCAGATTTCCCTGTAAAAAGTGGCAGAGTGTACTAGGATTTCACATACAGTATGCATGTATCGTAGATTACACTCACTCAGTAGGCACTTATCATGTCTGGAAAGTCTTGATAATTCATAATTCATACTCCAGATTACGCACATTTATAGACCCCTTATTAATGTATTAATATTTTATGAGCATTCGCTCTTCCACAAAGAGGAAGTCAAACTTTTCATAATTTGATACATCTGGAATTTCTTCTCTGAACTCGCTGAGAAGTGTAAGGGAACTCTTCAACACTTCACATTCTACAATGACATAGAACAACCGATTATCTAGATCTGAGAGAATGAACAATGCCATTGCATTCCAGTAGTATTATTAGGAGCAGTGAATCCATATGTTGTTAACAGTGTGTTTAATTGCAGTGGCCTTGCCTAAATGGCCCCTCAGACTGCTGGCCTCACCATGTCTCTGAGGTCTCTGAAATCAAAGCCAGAGCCCCTGATTCTCATTCCTCTCTCTGCCTCGCCTTTATTTTGCCCAGCTCAGCTCATTACCACCCTACAAACGCTGCATATTCCACATTGTGTAGTTGAATCTTATGTCCTTTAATGTTATCAGACTTCTAATATCACACTCGCACAAAACGCCTGCGTACTACATTTCCATTAACCTGATTCCTCTGCCCCCCCCCCCCCCCCCCCCTTCTCTCCTCTGTCTCTCGCTCTACACCTATCTAATTTTATTTCTGGAACATGGTGTATATTGGAAGAATCTCCTGTCTTTTTTCATACAGGGACTTATGTAAAGGCAGACAGGCAATGTAAGAGGAAAATGGCTTCGGAATAGAAGGTGCATTAAAAAATGTGTCAAGGTAAAAAGATGTTCTAATCAGAGAGCTCTTGTCAGAGATGTTCCTGTTCTTCCAAGGCCTGGAGGATGACTCAGTGTGTAGGCTTGGTGCTGTCTCTACTGTCTCTGCTGCCTGTGCTGCCCTCGTGGCAGGCAGGAACTTAGCCATCCTCTCCATTCAGCAAGGGGATGAGGGAACTGTTGTGTATATATAGGCGCTTTAGGTAGAAGTTGGTCGTAGACACAGATCTAGAATCTTTACCCTTCCAATCTATTGAGGATGGATACAACTGACCTTAGATCAGTAGGGGGCAAGTTCATCCTACTCGTAGACAGTCAGTATGAAAATATATTCTGAGATCACTCCTTATGCTCTTTATTGACATTCCCATATCTCATCCTTATTGACAGTGGCCATCAATCTTTTATTCAACCATAATTGGAGAAAGAAGAATTGTCCTGTATGAATCTCCTGCGGCAGACATTCCATAGGATGTCCACGAGAATGACTATGTAAATTAAGGAAGAGTGTGATTGATGGATGTGTTATCATGCATGCGTGATAACAGTTCCGTTTGGCTCAGTTGGTAGAGCATGGTGTTTGCAACGCCAGGGTTGTGAGTTCGATTCCCACGGGGAACCAGTACGGGGGGAAAAAATGTATGAAATGTATGCATTCACTACTGTAAGTCGCTCTGGATAAGAGCGTCTGCTAAATGACTAAAATGTAATGTAAATGTATTTATCTATCTATATGATATTAGATATGTATATAAAGGGATATAACAGGGGTAGTCTCCATGTAGATGACATGATTATGATGTCATGGTTACATAGTATTGACATTATAAAAAGTCAAATCCATATAAAGGAACCAAGATTTACATATGCTGTAGGTAGATGTATGGGCAGAACAACATTAGTAATGTATAATTATTCAGAAAATGGCCTTTACAAATTGTGTGATGCGTCATAGTACAAGAAAAATGTTTTAGCATATTTGCTGAGCATCCCATTTAGATGACATTTACAGTGCCTTCACAAAGTTTTCACACCCCTTTTCCCACATTTTGTTGTATTACAGCCTGAATTTAAAATGTATTAAATTTAGATTATTTTGTCACTGGCCTACACACAATATTCCATAATGTCAAGGTGGAATTATGTTTTTTGCAATTTTTACAAATTAATTAAAAATTAAAACTGAAATGAGTCTATAACAATTCAATTTATTATTGCAAGCCTAAATAGGAGTAAAAACGAACTAACTAACTAGTTAAAGCTCAAACCAAGTTTATTCACCCACTGGGTCAAACAGCTGAAAATACAAGTTTCCAGCAGCACAAGTATTTATACCCCCCCTTTAGGTGGAGTCTCCTACTTTTCTCTAAACATTACATCTTTGATGCTAGGCAGAAAAAAATGTAATGATGTTGGTAATAAAGTGTTCCTTCTCCCTTTATGTGACTTGACCTCGGCCGCCATTCCTCAATAATCAGCCCCATTCCTCACTAATCAGCCCCCATTGCTCAGTAATCCACAGCTATCCGCCCTCATTAGTGACCGCAACCATGTGATTGCCTTTTCCCATACTTAGTAACATTCTAAGCCCCTGGCTCTTATCCAACCTCCATTGACCCCATAATATACATTCTTCCTACATATAACCATTCACTTCTGGCATAGCAAGTATTTCAAATTACAACCCAACAATGGTGAAGTATTTAATTACACTTTGGATGGTGTATCAATACACCCAGTCACAACAAAGATACGTCCTTGTCACGTCCTGACCATAGAGAGCTCTTATTTTCTATAGTAGAGTAGGTCAGGGTGTCACGTCCTGACCATAGTGAGTGGTTATTTTCTATGGTGGCGTAGGTCAGGTCGTGACAGGGGGTGTTTGTCTGTTTTTGTATGTCTATGTTCAGTTTCTAGTTTTGTAAATTATGTAAATTATATATTTCTGTATTTCATTTTCAATGCATTAGCAAACATTTCTAAAAAATTATTTTCCCTTTGTCATTATGCGGTATTGGGTGTAGATGGGTGAGAAAAAATATCTATTTAATAATTCAGGCTGTAACACAACAAAATGTGGAATAAATAAGTCAAGAGGTATGAATACTTTCTGAAGGCACTGTGAATATCTTTCCAAAAGACCATATTAATGTTACATGCATTAATATTTGCTACTTGACTATCATGCTGTTTTTGAAGGATTTCCTGACAACAGTGTCAACAACATATCAGTTGCATCTCGTGACTATCAACAAACCATGGCTGTTGTAGTAAAGTCATCAAACACTGAATTACTAATGAGGATCAAATCCCTTTAAAGGTCCAGTGCCGTCCAAAAAGTGATTTCCTTTGGTTTATATATACACTGCTCAAAAAAATAAAGGGAACACTTAAACAACACAATGTAACTCCAAGTCAATCACACTTCTGTGAAATCAAACTGTCCACTTAGGAAGCAACACTGATTGACAATAAATTTCACATGCTGTTGTGCAAATGGAATAGACAACAGGTGGAAATTATAGGCAATTAGCAAGACATCCCCAATAAAGGAGTGGTTCTGCAGGTGGTGACCACAGACCACTTCTCAGCTCCTGTGCTTCCTGGCTGATGTTTTGGTCACTTTTGAATGCTGGCGGTGCTTTCACTCTAGTGGTAGCATGAGACGGAGTCTACACCCCACACAAGTGGCTCAGGTAGTGCAGCTCATCCAGGATGGCACATCAATGCGAGCTGTGGCAAGAAGGTTTGCTGTGTCTGTCAGCGTAGTGTCCAGAGCATGGAGGCGCTACCAGGAGACAGGCCAGTACATCAGGAGACGTGGAGGAGGCCGTAGGAGGGCAACAACCCAGCAGCAGGACCGCTACCTCCGCCTTTGTGCAAGGAGGAGCAGGAGAAGCACTGCCAGAGCCCTGCAAAATGACCTCCAGCAGGCCACAAATGTGCATGTGTCTGCTCAATCGGTCAGAAACAGACTCCATGAAGGTGGTATGAGGGCCCGACGTTGTGCTTACAGCCCAACACCGTGCAGGACGTTTGGCATTTGCCAGAGAACACCAAGATTGGCAAATTCGCCACTGACAGCCTGTGCTCTTCACAGATGAAAGCAGGTTCACACTGAGCACGTGACAGAGTCTGGAGACGCCGTGGAGAACGTTCTGCTGCCTGCAACATCCTCCAGCATGACCGGTTTGGCGGTGGGTCAGTCATGGTGTGGGGTGGCATTTCTTTGGGGGGCCGTACATCTGGGACATCATGTCTCGCTCCATCCACCAACGCCACGTTGCACCACAGACTGTCCAGGAGTTGGCGGATGCTTTAGTCCAGGTCTGGGAGGAGATCCCTCAGGTGACCATCCGCCACCTCATCAGGAGCATGCCCAGGCGTTGTAGGGAGGTCATACAGGCACGTGGAGGCCACACACACTACTGAGCCTCATTTTGACTTATTTTAAGGACATTACATCAAAGTTGGATCAGCCTGATCAGCCTACGCTCCAAATCCAGACCTCCGTGGGTTGATAAATTGGATTTCCATTGATTATTTTTGTGTGATTTTGTTGTCAGCACATTCAACTATGTAAAGAAAAAAGTATTTAATAAGATTATTTCTTTCATTTAGATCTAGGATGTGTTGTTTAAGTGTTCCCTTTATTTTTTTGAGCAGTATATTTCCACTATGAGGTTGGAACAATACTGTGAAATTGTGAAAGTTATGATAATTCCTTTTAGTATAAGGGCGGTTTGAAAAGCAGCAAGGCCGCTCAAGATTCACTGAGAAATTGGACATCCATCCATGTCCCGAGGGCGTCGGGAGATGCCTTCAAAACCCGCCACTAGGGGAAACGGTGAGCGCTATTACCATCAAGTAGGTTTGAGTTTTGCTAGGTCGATGGGGATGGTGGATGGGCGTAAGCATTGAGCTCCGGCTCCAAGGGTCACGTGTTCAATCCCAGTGCTAGACACGCATTTTTTTTCCAGTTTTACCCTTATCCCAAACCTTAACCCTTAATTTAACCATTCCGAATGAATGCCTAAATTCAACCAGCCGCGAGGCGCCTTGCCACGAGGCTCAACCGATTGATGGTGGCAACACAGGGTGTTAAAAACAACTTAAAAATTGGATGTAACTTGGATATTTGATGCGGGAATCTGAAGTCAAATTGTTCAAACTGTGAGATCTTGTTGTTGAAAAGACTGCCTGAAATTTCAGCCTATTTTGCAGGGATGGAGTTTTGGCCTACCTGGTGTCATCACCATGCGGGAAATTAGTTAATACACCAATAAGAAATAAGAGTTCCAAACCTCTCTGCCAATAACAGCTCGTTTTCAGTTTTCCCCTCCTCACTCAGACCACTCCCAGACAGTCCTAGCAACATTCTTGCTTGAGAAATTGCTCTATGCTAAGAAACTATTTTTGTTTCTTTTTGACCATTTTAATTTAATTTAATACAGTCACAGTAAGGTACTTAATTGATACCCAGAAATGATTTGATATTGATGTAAAAACAGCTGCATTGGCTCTTTAAAGAGAGAATGGGCCTTTAAACCAGTCATCACTCTTTGTCCTTCTCCATGGCCAAGGCCAAAATGGAGGAGATGTGATTACATAACAGATGAAAGATTTCCTCTCCACATCTATCTGTTGTGATCAATGACCTTATGGGGTCATGCACCAAATGTTTTAGAGTGTTGTGAAAGAAATGATATATTCTAATATTTTATCCAAGAAATGTATCAAATTGAATAGTCGCATGGCCCCTCAGTTTCAATAGGGCTGACTTCTCTGCATGACAGTCACTTCGACAAGGGAATGTATGGTTTCAACTGATATGGAAAGAAGGGAGCAGAAATGGAGTATGGGCCTACTGTCTGTTTGGTGCGATAAAGACCTAAAGTCCGCACGTTGACAGGTGGTACTCGCTCCATCCCTTGGCCCTTTAACATGAGTGCCATAGTTAAAAAGCTGCATTGGAATTCTACAAATTGCATTTTCCCACTTTGTATTCTGCATGTTTCTCATAGTGTAACCGATGTGAAATGGCTAGTTAGTTAGCGGTGGTGCGCACTAATAGCGTTTCAATGACGTCACTCGCTCTGAGACTTGAAGTAGGGTTTCCCCTTGCAACGTTGCAAGGGCCGCGGCTTTTGTGGCGCGATGGGTAACGATGCTTCGTGGGGTGTCAGTTGTTGATGTGTGCAAGGGTCCCTGGTTCGAGCCCTGGTTCGAGCCCGGGTTGGGCCGAAGAGAGGGACGGAACCTACACTGTTACAATAGCTCATGTTTTATCGCAAAATCCTCTTTCAGCTGATAAAAAGTATGTGGTTGCAATGGGTGCTTCAAATAATTAATGGCATGTAATGGTGCTCGTTTTAATGAATCCCAAAGAAACCAGCATATAAATAAATAACTATGTAATTATTATGCAATTACCATGCTATTTCTAAATACCACCAAGTAGGTTAGGGAAGGTATAGTTGAGTCCCTGGAATGGAGTAGAGCTGCATGATGAAGTAATGTGAATGAAAAGGTCACATTAACCCAAGGCCATTTGGTATCAGGCTTTGCTACTGGACAAAAGAAGGTCAGGGGTGACTCATCTGATTCTGTCACAGGCCCTGTGTCTATGTTGTGCTTTTGGCTCAGTTCATTTCATTAAATCTCTGCATGTTTTTTTTTTACCATCTCTTTCCTAATGGGTAAAATACACAATATACACTACATGTCTAAAAGTATGTGTATATCCATTCAAATTAGTGGATTTGGCTATTTCCGCCATACCCGTCTCTGACAGGTGTATAAAAGCACACAGCCATGCAATTTCCAACATCGGCAGTAGAATGGCCCGTACTGAAGAGCTCAGTGACTTTCAACATGACACTGTCATAAGATGCCACCTTTCCAACAAGTCAGTTCATCAAATTTCTGGAATCATCTAGGAGCAACTACAGCTCAGCCGCAAAGTTGTAGGCCACAAAAAATCGTCTGTCCTCGGTTGCAACACTCACTACCGAGTTCCAAACTGCCTCTGGAAGCAACGTCAGCACAAGAACTGTTCGTCGGGAGCTTCATGAAATGGGTATCCATGGCCGAGCAGCCGCACACAAGCCTAAGTTCACTATACACAATGCCAGGCATCGGCTGGAGTGGTGTAAATATCGCCGCCATTTGACTCTGGAGCAGTGGAAATACATTCTCTTGAGTGATCAATCACCCTTCATCATCTGGCAGTCCAAAGGACGAATCTGGGTTTGGCGGATGCCAGGACAACGGTACCTGCCCCAATGCGTAGTCCCAACTGTAAAGTTTAGTGGAGGAGGAATAATGGTCTTGGGCAGTTTTTCATGGTTCGGGATAGGGAAATCTTAACGCTACAGCATACAATGACATTCTAGATGATTCTGTGCCTTCAACTTTGTGGCAACAGTTTGGGGAAGGTCCTTTCCTGTTTCAGCATGACAATACCCCCATGCACAAAGCGAGGTCCATATTGAAATGGTTTGTCGAGATCGGTGTGGAAAACTTGACTGGCATGCACAGAGCCCTGACCTCAACCCCATAGAACACCTTTGAGATCAATTGGAACGCCGACTGCGAGCCAGTCCTAATCGCCCAAAATCAGTGCCCGACCTCACTAATGCTCTTGTGGCTGAATGGAAGCAAGTCCCCGCAGCAATCTACCCTGTAAACTTGGCACATCACTGTGTGTGTGTGTGTGTGTGTGTGTGTGTGTGTGTGTGTGTGTGTGTGTGTGTGTGTGTGTGTGTGTGTGTGTGTGTGTGTGTGTGTGTGTGTGTGTGTGTGTGTGTGTGTTTGCGTGCGTGCGTGTTTGCGTGCGTGCGTGTGTGTGTGTGTGTCTCTGAACAAGTGTCTGTGTGTGAGATGTGAGCCAGCGTGTGTGTGTGTGTCTCTCTCACAGTATTTTTATGAGAGAACTAGAGCTGGTATACAGATGGTTTTGAGGTCAGGACAGCACCAGCCCCAGAGCTGAGAGACCATCACTCCTGCCTTTGGATGCCCTTGAAAAGCCCTGGGCATAGATTCAGGATAGCTCAATCTCTCACAACTTTTTCACACCACTCTCAAAATCCCATATCAGTCGTAAATCTCAAAAACCTTCAGACTGCATAGCCAATAATGACAGAGTTGACCCAATAGGCTTAAATGAATTTAGCACCCTGCACTGGATCAACTTCAGCAGTCCACTGCTAGCATGGCATTTTCTCTGCTGGTAGAATAGGGAAAAACCTGGAGGAGCAACAGTATAGCAATGAACACGCTATACTCATTCGTGGTATATCTATATATCACAAAGGGAAAAATGCATGATATTGAAATGTACGTTATATACACTTAACATGCCATTATTAAACAGAAACATGGTGATACAGGACAAGGTTGAGAAATATGGTTAACAACATCTAACATGACATGCACCATGGAGCATCAAGTTGTTTGTTTAGCAGTTTGGAGAGATGTAATATTTACAGGGCTCTTAACAACTCCCATCAAGGTCTGATTGGGCCCAAGGTCTCCCCAAATCAAAAATAAATTGATTTGTTACATGCGCCGAATACAGGTGTAGACCTTACCGTGAAATGCTTACTTACCGCCCTTAACCAACAATGCAGTTTTAAGAAAAATAAGAGTTATGAAAAATATGTACTAAATAAACTAAAGTAAAAAATAAAAGAGCAACAATAAAATAACAACGAGGCTATATACAAAAAGTACCGGTAACGAGTCAATGTGCGGGGGCACAGGTTAGTTGAGGTAATTCGGGTAATATGTACATGTACGTAGGGGTAAAGTGACTATGCATAGATAATAGGTAATAAACAGCTAGTAGTAGCAGCATAAAGAAAGGGGGGGGGTCAATGCAAATAGTTTGGGTAGCCATTTCATTAGCTGTTCAGTAGTCTTATGGCTTGGAGGTAGAAGCAGGAAGGCAGGAAAGACATGCCATCTGCAAGTCAGCAGAATCATGAGCAGCTAGCCTGGAGCAACCCTTATGGGTAGGACATTGAGTTTTCTTTGGTCTGGGCCCGTATTCATAATGCATCTCAGAGTAGCAGTGCTGATCTAGGATCAGCTCCCATCTCTTATGTATGGTGTTTCAGAAAGCAAAACTGATCTTAGATCAGCACTCATACTCTGAGAGGCTTTGTGGATATGGGCACAGGTCACGGAATAAAGGAAAAACTTCTGACTTGAATTATGATTCATAGCTATGGCCAGGCGATTCCCTGACTAGGAAACCACCATCCAGTGGTATGTTAGGAAAGGAGATACAAAATAAAACACTATTGAAAAGCAGTAGGACATAGCTTGTATATAGCCTGTGCCTGAGCAGGAAAAAGTTAACATGGATCAGCCTAGCCCAGGGCTCTATGGCCTTAATCTGAGGGATTAGGGCATCAGAAATGATGCTGTGACTGTGTGTTTGTGTGAACGTGTGTGTGAGTGCGTGTGTGTGCGCATGCATGCATGTGTGTACACGTGTGTACTTGCGAATGAATCCATGTACGCGCCCGTGTGTGTGTATACTTGTCCATGCATGTGTGTTTGTGTGTGTGAGGTTGTGTTGCATTTGTGGTAGGCAGGCAGGCAGGGAGGTGGCCATGGGTTAAGAACTAAAGCTGCTTGGCCCAGATGAAGATGGCTCTCAGGCTCTCTGCCAATCCCACCACAGCCAGCAACCCACTCTCACTGAGAGACAGTGAGCTAGGACACACCCACACAGGCATGACTGTCAGACTGCTGCCTTCTCCCTCTCAATCGCTGTGTTCGCTCTCTCTACTGATTTGTTGAAATCTATGTGTTAGTGCTGGGATGGAACAAAAACCAGCACACGCTTTGAGTCCCTTTCAAATGTAATTACATTGCAATGTTTTTAAACACATCACTCATATGTCTTCTTGCCATCTTGGCTTCATGCCTGGTTCACTGAATAGGTCATTGCAATTTAACATGCTCTGTTACTAATACAGCACTGTTGTCTCTAAGGAATGCAATTTGTTCATGTAGCCCTTTCCTGCAGTCAAATGACCTAGTGGCCTCATATGTGGAATGTTATTCATATTTTTCATAATGTCATAACTAATCAACACGGTTTTGTAATATTTCAGTCTTCTGTGATGTATATAAAGTGTAATATTGGGATGCAAGCTCAATATGTAAAACATTTCAACTCTAAAGCTGACAGGGTACAGGTGCTTCTTTTTTTAAGCCCATAACCATGTGTGTGAGGTGTATACTTTGTTTCAAAGTAGATTTCTTAAAGGCTACTAAGAAACACTCTGTGACCCTGATTTAACCCACTGCAGTAAAATGTAAATCAAATCTGTTGAATTGAGGCATTCTGATAAAGCACGCTCGATTTTTGTCTAAACATGTGTTTTTAACCTTTTAACCTTAAAATGTTTATTAATTATGAAATTATAAAAAATATGAAAATATGAGACCATTAGAGGGTGATTTGTTCATTTGACTGCAGGAAAGGGTTGTAATTTCTAAGACTGTGGATGAGACAGTGTATCACTGAATTGGTGGTTCTGGTCTCTATACAAGTATAGAAAGGATGAATAAGGAAGAGGAAATAAAGCCATGATCAGTTGTACTGAGCAATATCCCTCGGGGTTTGAATCAATTTGCATATGCACAGTTTTACAAGAGCTATTTAGCCATATCAGGTTTTGTCTTGCTGGATATGATTCAACATGTCTCCAGTAAAGCAGCCTAAACCCTGAGCTAGAAGAGAGAGAAGTGCCTTCCCTGACTCAGTCTCTCCTTCCCTGACTCAACCTCTCCTTCCCTGACTCAACCTGACTCAATCTCTCCTTCCCTGACTCAATCTCTCCTTCCCTGACTCAACCTGACTCAATCACTCCTTCCCTGACTCAATCTATCCTTTCCTGACTCAACCTGACTCAATCTCTCCTTCCCTGACTCAATCTCTCCTTCTCTGACTCAACCTGACTAAATCTCTCCTTCCCTGACTCAATCTATCCTTCCCTGACTCAACCTGACTCAATCTCTCCTTCCCTGACTCAATCTCTCCTTCCCTGACTCAATCTATCCTTCGCTGACTCAATCTCTCCTTCCCCGACTCAATCTCTCCTTCCCTGACTCAATCTATCCTTCGCTGACTCAATCTCTCCTTCCCCGACTGAATCTCTCCTTCCCTTTCCCTAAGGGAGAACACACAGGAAGGTTTGCTCTCAATCACAGCTCCTAATAATAGACAACATTAAACTCTCAAATGCTTTTAGGAGGAAACATTATTTTCCATTACTGTTGCCGGGTAGAAACCCACCGTGACCGTTCGTCATTCGTCTTCCACCAGCATCTCTGAGGACGAGCCATATCATTCTTCCACCATCGACACCAAGATGAAAGTCTCCTTATTGAAATGGTTTTGATATCAGATCCATCTCCCTGACAACATACCTGCTACATAATATAAACAAGCAAGGGATTTTGCAAAGGTGCCGAAGCAGTGGCTCACCCTTCCACATCGGATCAAAGGAGACAGGAGCATCTGGAGGATTTCATGTTCGAAGCTTAATGGTCAGGAAGTTCCTCATTAGTGATGCTTTTAATTAGGCTGCCAGTGAGTCTTCTCTAGCTCAGTAGCCCAGCACAGCACAACCCTACAATACACCATCTGTATGACCTAGATTGCAATGCTCCCTCAGAGATCCTAGTGTGCCTTGTATAGTGTGCTACATAAATATTTTGCTGCTTAGATGCCAGGGAGTTTAAAGGTTTTGTGGTTTGAGGATGAAGTATCTAAATTAAGAAACACTTAAATTGTACTTGGTTAGTGAGAAGTTATTGTAGCTCCAAGTTTTTTTTGCTGTGGAATAAGGTAATACAGAACCTCTGGGCTATGATGTTGAATTCCTAGTGGTTTTATATCAGGGACCAAACTATCTCCCCTAATTCACTATCCATTACCTTACTTCAGCCCACTTTATCTTTTGTTCTCCCTCACCTGCTGTGTAGGCTACTCTGCACCCTATACCTTATCATATCCAAAACCCAACTCCACACCTTCCCCCTCTATCACCCTCTATCTTCCCGATCACCACCCACTCTGCCCCATCCATTTACCAGCAAAGCAGCGTACTCGAATCTCCCCCCAACCACCACCAACCACCACCCTCCTCTCTCCTGATAACTCTGAGGTCCTGTGAGGTTGGCTATCTCACACAGAGAGTAGTAATTGCATTCTCCTCACTGCTGTGCCATTGTCCAATATTTCACCTAATAGTGTTTCTCTGACTGGGAGCTTTGTGGAACTCAAAAACCAATACAATCTCCTTTGTATTCAGCTTACTGCAATATAACTGTTATTTGTACAGTTTATACATTTGTACAAATTAATGTTTTTTACAGTACTGTAGGTCAACGTAGAAAATAATCCATGTTTGGTGTATTTTTGAACATGCTCCAAAAACAATGTAGGCCTACCTGCCAATTCATTTTAATGTCGCATCACCTGACCACTAAAATAGTCAGCTGTGAAGATGTGGTTTTCAGTGGACAGTACAGTAGTTGCTTACTGTTTTTTTATTTTATTTTATTTCACCTTTATTTAACCAGGCAGGCCAGTTGAGAACAAGTTCTCATTTACAACTGCGACCTGGCCAAGATAATGCAAAGCAGTGTGGCAAAAACAACAGCACAGAGTTACACATAAACAAACGTACAGTCAATAACACAATAGAAAATCTGTGTGTGCAAATGTAGAAGAGTAGGGAGGTAAGGCAATAAATAGGCTGTAGAGGCAAAATAATTACAATTTAGCATTAACACTGGAGTGATAGATGTGAAAATAATGATGTGCAAGTAGAGATACTGGGGTGCAAAAGAGCAAGAGAATAAGTAACAATATGGGGATGAGGTAGTTGGGTGGGCTGTGTACAGGTACAGTGGTCGGTAAGCTGCTCTGACATCTGATGCTTAAAGTTAGAGGGAGATATAAGACTCCAGCTTCAGTGATTTTTGCAATTCATTCAGTCATTGGCAGCAGAGAACTGGAAGGAAAGGCGGCCAAAGGAAGTGTTGGCTTTGGGGATGACCAGTGAAATATACCTGCTGGAGCGCGTGCTACGGGTGGGTGTTGCTATTGTGACCAGTGAGCTGAGATAAGGCGGGGCTTTACCTAGCATAGACTTATGGATGACCTGGAGCCAGTGGATTTGGCAACGAATATGTAGTGAGGGCCAGCCAACGAGAGCATACAGGCCGCAGTGGTGGGTAGTATATGGGGCTTTGGTTACAAAACGGATGGCACTGTGATAGACTACATCCAGTTTGCTGACTAGAGTATTGGAGGCTATTTTGTAAATTACATCGCCAAAGTCAAGGATCGGTAGGATAGTCAGTTTTATGTTGGTATGTTTGGCAGCATGAGTAAAGGAGGCTTTGTTGCGAAATAGGAAGCCAATTCTAGATTTAATTTTGGATCGGAGATGCTTAGTGTGAGTCTGGAAGGATAGTTTACAGTCTAACCAGACACCTAGGTATTTGTAGTTGTCCACATATTCTAAGTCAGAACCGTCCAGAGTAGTGATGCTAGTCGGGCAGGAGGGTGCGGGCAGCAATCGGTTGGAGAGCATACACTTAGTTTTACTAGCATTTCCGAGCAGTTGGAGGCCACAGAAGGAGTGTTGTAAGACATTGAAGCTCGTGAGAATGTGAGAATAACGTACTCCTGAATGGCTGCCAAGAAATAGAATAATCCTAACAGAGATAGTTGCACAGGGCACTCTGGCTACAATGACAAACATATAAGTACTAATAGTTTTAAAAAGCCTGAAGTTCTAGTAGTGTAGTTTTCTCTCTCTCTCCATCTCTCTCTCTGGTACCAGGTCACATAGACAGGCAGAGTGAGTGCTATGGATTAGTGCTTTCTCCACTCCACTGCTGCACTGTGCACACCCAAGGTAGCCTCTATTCACACACATCTAAGAATCTATAATCCATGAACACAGCCACGGTCTTTAATACTCTCCCGCTCTCAACCCTCTTTCTCCCCTCTCTCCCTTACTCCTCCACTCTTTCCCACTCTCCACTATTCTCCCCCTCTCTCCTCTCTCCCAAACTCTGTCCCTTCCTCCCATCTCTACCCATCTCTCCCCATCCCTCTCTACATTCTCTCTTTCTCTCTCCTCTATACTCTCCCTCTCTCCCTCTCTCCCATTCTACCCCCCTCCCATCTCACCTCTTCTCTCCTCTCTCCCAGTCTCTCTCCCCTCTCTCGTCTTCTCTCCCCCTTTGTGTTGAGTGGCTTTACTCTTCCAGAGGGTAACATTTCCGCTGGCACTCAGGCTTTTTTCTGAGGTCCTTTCCCTCTCTTTCAGGAGCACCGTTTTCACATTCACCCCATCTCTGTCATTTATTTTTAGAAGGCACTCTCTTTCTCTCATGTGTATTCTATCATGGTTAAAGCATTAAGATCTTAAAGTGACCCCTGGAGTTGACATGGTGTTCCAGTAAAAGCTCTAGCTAGTGAAAGGCCGTTGACATCACCGCTACTGTACTTATTTTTCTCAAAGAGCTTTGCACACCTGGATTGTGTAATATGATTCATGATTCATTTTACAATTCTTCAAGCTCTGTCAAGTTGGTTGCTGATCATCGCTAGACAGCAATTTTCAAGTCTTGCCATAGATTTTCAAGCCGATTTAAGTCAAACCTGTAATTAGGCCTCTTAGGAACATTAAATGTTGGCTTGGTAAGCAACTCCATTGTATATTTGGCCTTGTGTTTTAGGTTACTGTCCTGAATTTCTCTCCCAGTGTCTGTTGGAAAGCAAACTGAAACAGGTTTTTCTCTAGGATTTTGCCTGTGTTTAGCTCTATTCCGTTTCTTTTTATCCTAAAAATCTCCCTTGCCGATGACAAGCACACCCATGATGCAGCCACTATCATGCTTGAAAATATGAAGAGTGGTACTCAGTGACATTGTGTTGGATTTGCCCCAAACATTACGCTTTGTATTCAGGACATAAAGTACATTTCTTTGCCACATTTTTTGCAGTTTTACTTTAGTGACTTATTGCAAACAGGATGCATGTTTTAGAATATTTGTATTCTGTACAGGCTCCTTCTTTTCACTGTCAATTAGGTTAGTATTGTGGAGTAACTACATTGTTGTTGATCCCTCCTAAGTTTTCTCTTATCACAGCCATTAAACTCTGTAACTGTTTTAAAGTCACCATTGATTGGCCTCATGGCGAAATCCTGAGCGGATTCCTTCCTCTCCGGCAACTGAGTTAGGAAGGACGCCTGTATCTTTGTAGTGAACGGGTGTATTGATACAACATCCAAAGTGTAATTAATAACTTTATCATGCTCAAAGGGATATTCAATGTCTGCTTTTTACATTTTTACCTATTTACCAATAGGTGCCCTTCTTCGTGTAACCGATGTGAAATGGCTAGCTAGTTAGCGGTGTGCGCGCTAATAGCGTTTCAATCGGTGACGTCACTCGCTCTGCAAGGGCCGCAGCTTTTGTGGCGCGATGGGTAATGATGCTACAAGGGTGACTGTTGTCCATGTGCAGAGGGTCCCTGGTTCGAGCCCAGGTAGGGGTGAGGAGAGGGACGGAAGCAACACTGTTACATTTGCAAGGCATTGGAAAACCTCTCTGGTCTTTGTGGTTGAATCTGTGTTTGAAATTCACTGCTCGACTGATGGACCTTACAGATAATTGGTTGTGTGGGGTACAAAGAGGTAGTCATTGAAAAATCAAGTGAAACACTGTTATTGCACACAGAGTGAGTCCATGCAACTTTCTCCTACAGAGCTCCATTTTTATGGAATGGTCTGCCTATCCATGTGAGAGACGTAGACTCGGTCTCGACCTTTAAGTCTTTATTGAAGACTCATCTCTTCAGTAGGTCCTATGATTGAGTGTAGTCTGGCCCAGGGGTGTGAAAGTGAACGGAAAGGCACTGGAGCTACGAACCACCGTTGCTGTCTCTGCCTGGCCGGTTCCCCTCTCTCCACTGGGATTCTCTGCCTCTAACCCTATTACGGGGGCTGAGTTACTGGCTTACTGGTGCTCTTCCATGCCATCCCTAGGAGGGGTGCGTCACTTGAGTGGGTTGAGTCTCTGTCGTGACCTTCCTGTCCGGGTTGGCGCCCCCCTCGGGTTCATACCGTGGGGGAGAGCTTTGTGGGCTTTACTCTGCCTTGTCTCAGGGTAGTAAGTTGGTGGTTGAAGATATCCCTCTAGTGGTGTGAGGGCTGTGCTTTGGCAAAGTGGGTGGGGTTATATCCCGCCTGGTCTTATCCGGTGTCCTGTGTGAATTTAAGTATGCTTCCTCTAATTCTCTCTCTTTCTCTTTCTCTTCTCTCGGAGGACCTCAGCCCTAGGACCATGCTTGACTACCTGGCCTGATGACTCCTTGCTGTCCCCAGTCCACCTGGTCGTGCTGCTGCTTCAGTTTCAACTGTTCTGCCTGCGGCTATGGAACCCTGACCTGTTTACCGGACGTGCTACCTTGTCCCGCACCTGCTGTTTTCGACTCTCTCTCTCTACCACACCTGCTGTCTCTAACTCTGAATGATCGGCTATGAAAAGCCAACTGACATTTACTCCTGAGGTGCTGACCTGTTGCACCCTCTACAACCACTGTGATTATTATTATTTGACCCTGCTGGTCATCTATGAACGTTTGAACATCTTGGCCATGTACTGTTATAATCGCCACCCGGCACAGCCAGAAGAGGACTGGCCACCCCTCAGAGCCTGGTTCCTCTCTAGATTTCTTCCTAGGTTCCTGCCTTTCTAGGGAGTTTTTCCTAGCCACCTTGCTTCTACATCTGCATTGCTTGCTGTTTGGGGTTTTAGGCTGGGTTTCTCTATAGCACTTTGTGACATCGGCTCATGTAAAAAGGGCTTTATAAATACATTTGATTGATTGATTGATTATGTGACTTGTTACGCAAATCTTTACTCCTTGCCATAACAAAGGGGTTGAATATTTATTCACTCAAGACATTTCAGCCTTTCATTTTTTAATAATTTGAAAAAGTTCCACTTTCACATTATGGGGTATTGTGTGTAGGCTAGTGACACAAAATCTATATTTTATCAATTTTAAATTCAGGCTGTAAAATGTGGGAAAAGTTGAGGGGTGTGAATACTTTCTGAAGGCACAGTAGATCTCTCTGTTCAATATCACTTACCTTTCAACTTCTTGACCAGTTGTCTGGGACATGGTTGTTGTTTCGGTGAGCCAATTCGTAGGCAAGTTCTCTGCATTTAAGCCTACTAAGCACATGAAACTGGTCTGAGAGATTCTTGATATGTTTTGCAAGCTCAGACTCCATGTCATCAGATAAGACCTCGTGTGCCTCTGCTACTCTATCATAGCCTTTCACAGGTACATGTTCATTTTCTGTTTTGCCAATGTACCTCCTCAGTGTCATTCAGCTTATGTTTTCATCCCTTGCTTCTGTTTGAATAGACTTCTACCCTTCTCTCACTTCCTTGGCTGCTCTCTCAAGAACATGAAGGGAGGCTAGACCCCTTGTTTAACGTTTGTATACACAGGGCATGATGATGTCTGCTCTGTAACAATAAAAATGCACTATCTGGAGTTCATATGCATGACACATTGCAAAAATACTATGCATAGTATGCATAAAACCTTACAAAATGTAATCATCATTTGTATGGGGTATGGTGGCCATTGGCTCAACTTATACTCCAAGGCAAACATTTTGACTATATTAGTCCACACAGCTACAAGGATGCACTACAGGATGGCAGGTAGCATAGCAGTTAGAGTGTTGGGCCAGTAACCAAAAGGTTGCTAATTTCAAATCCCTTAGCTGAAAATCTGTTGATCTGTCCTAGAGCAAGGCACTGAACCCGAGTTGCCCCATGGTCACTGTCAATAATGGCTGATCCCTGGCCATGACCCCACTCTCAGTGAGATATGAAAGAAGAAAAAAAAACGTCATTTCACACCACACACTTGTACAGGTTACACACTTGAGTGAATCAGGACACATATAAGCATGGTAGTTTAAAGAGACCCCAACTGATGGGGTATTAAAACAATATACTTTGGTTGAGATACAAGCATCATGAAACCTCTAACACAGTACATTCATTTGACTTTTGTGAAAATCAGTTTTCTGGTCCTAACTCGCTTACCACTTTTTCCATGTGGTTTCTTCCTTCACAGACTCCCTGAAATGATGACCTCTTCCTAAATATTTGGTCACATGATTCATTTTGTGTATGGTTTCCTAGAAACGAGGGGAGGTTCAACTAACCCTTTGCTCAACTTATCCCACTCACCCCTACGCTGTGAGTGCTTCTTTGCCCCCTATTCATATACATAATGATTAATTTTGTATTTTTTACAACTTCGTCAGAAAATAGCCCCAAAGGAAAAGTCATGAACGCTTGACTGAACCTGGTGGTGAACCAAGGCAGTCTTTCAACTTGACCTTGACATAGTGTAGTAGCTGTCAGACCAGTGCAACCAGTGCATGGTGACAGTGAAAGCTTTTAGTTTCAAATAATTAGGTTCAGAGAATGCTATACAAGACCTGCAGCCTACTTCAGATAACTGGCAGTAACCATACAGGAGAGGAAAACAAAATAAAGGAATACATAAGCAAAAATGAAATGGAACCTTGTCTTGCATCTAAAAAGAACATCAAAAGAGATACTCAAACACAGAAGGCAACCTTACATTTGATGTGCACCCACCCTCCCTCGCGCTTGCTCTCTCTCTCTCTCTCTCCCTCTCTCTCTCTCTCTCTCTCTCCCTCTCTCTCGCTCTCTCGTTCTGTCTCTCTCTCTCTCTCGCTCTCTCCCCCTCTCGTGAAGAGATGGTGGATGGGGATGAGTGTATGAGCAAGGGAGTGAGATAGAGAAAGGGAGAGAGAGAGATAATGCCTTCTGAATGCATGATGAATTTTGTCATCAGGCTTAGGCTGACTGGGGGCCGATCGTAGCTGTGCAGTGCGCAGAGCGAGCGAGCGAACAAGCGTGCGTGTGAGTGAGTGTGTGCGAGACCTTGCTCACAGGCACTCCATCATCAGCTATACCCTGCAGCCTCTCTCACTCTCCTTATCCTCCTCCTGAAGAGAGAGAGAGAAAGAGAGAATCACGTAACACGCCAGAAAGAAGAAGTGGAGAAGATTAAAAAAACTCTCTCCTCTCTGCACTGCTCTTTTGCTGAGCGTGAGAGGGAAGGGAAGAGGGAGAGAGAGGGAGGCAGTGAGCTACAGAAATAAAACAGTGCTTCTTGTCATCCGTGCTGCTTTCTCTGCTGTGGCTCCAGCCCAGAGAGCTCTGATTGTCAGTGCTAGAGCAGTAGCAGTCTCTCTCTCTGCAGACTGCAGCCTGAGGAAGAGAGGATGCTTAACAACATGACAGACACCGAGGAGGGAGAGGGGGGACCCAACAACCAGGGTGAGTTATGAAATATGTCACGGAGCTGTGAGCGGGTGTGCAGGGGAGTGTGGGGGTGAATGTGCGTTTGTGCTGGGTGGTGGGAGGGGAGGGAGGTTAATAAGTGTTTGTGAGGGGGAGTTTAAATGTGTGTACAAGAGCAGTTTTTTGGGGGGGGGGTGTATGTGTGTGCATGTGCGCGCATGTGCGCATACATGTGTGCATGTGAGTACAGTGCATGTCTTTGTAAGTTACAGTATGTACGAGAGAGTGTGTGTCTGTTTCCAGGGATATGGTGTGTTTGTCTTTGTCTCTCACTTCATGACAGAGACAGAGAGAGAGAGAGAAACGGATGGACAGAGGAATGTGCCTGTATCTCTGCACTCCTCTTCCGCCACTGGCTTATACAATCCTCAGCTGTGGCTGTTACTGCAAGGCTGCTGTGATGCTGTGGCAGGAATAATAATGGTGTTTCAGTGTTAAGAAGAGAAGAGGAGCAGCAGATAAACCTGTAGTCCTGTAGTGCGACAGCCAGAGGACCAGTCTGCCTCATGGCACTGTCACTTGGCTCCCAAGCAGAGTCATGTTTGGGCAAGGGGACCGCCTGGGGATGCATATGTCAACCCCCATCTGTTTGCCAAGCGTTCAGACCATTTCCTCTTTTTTCTTGACTATAAACCCTCTGTTTGTTCTGAAGTTGAGTAAACAGTGGGAAGGTGGATGTCCCTGGACCGCTGGGTCTTTGCGGCAAAGCAGAGCGGTGCAGTAACATTGGTGTGTTTCTGCAGAGACACTTCTTTCCTTCAGATGTGGCTTGCAGTGATTTCAGCCCTTGCTTGTAGATGTATAGATCCACGTCATAGGCATCTTGTCTGGTCTGTGATAAGGCTTAGAGAGCTCCTGGAGAGCGTCTGGGGAATCAATCCTCTCTTTAGGTGCTTAGATTCAACTCCAGGGATCTACAGAACTCATTCATTCTGTCTCGCCCCATCAAGGATTATCTTCCCGTGGGGGAAAGATGAGCCATTCACAATGGCGGAAATTATGATAGCCTGATAGCCTTTGTTAGTGTGGTGTGTATATGTGTGCGTGGTTGAGCGTGTGTGCACACGTGCCTACTTGCGTGTGTGCATGTGCGTGTGCATTCACATTGAGATCACACTTCAGTCATCTTAAATCGTATTGTAAAGCCATTTCTTTGATGGGGGTCGACAGTATGCATATGTGAGCAATGCAACAAAACGACTTCCCATGACAGGCTTGTGGGTGCTCCCTCTGTGTGTGCCTGTGTATGTGCGTGCATACGTGTACAGATGTAGTATCTTAATTTGATCACCCTGTTGCAGGAGAACTTTCCTGCATCACAGGCAATTTAAAACTTGTAGTGTATTTGAGGTTTAAAAAGGCTTCTGAAGTATATAACTTCCACATTGAAATTTCAGACTTCATTTTCCCTTATGAAAAATGTATCAAACCCTACAAAAATGTCCATTAATTATAATCCACATAATAATTCACATTTCCTGTTGCTGCAGGATTATTGTCCTGCTGTAGAAAACTGGCTCAAATTAAGATCCTACATCTATAGGTGTGTGTGTTTGTACTCTACATGGGAGATCTCTCTCCAAATCACCTCTGCCGTAAGGCAGGATTAATTATACACTGATAAGACAAATTAATTATGAATCACAGGGATTTCCTAAAGTGTATTATTAAACTGCTGATATTTCTGCACATTTCAATTCTGCTTTTGAACTCCATACTTGTATAGATGTGAAGCAACGCTTTCCCAGTCACTGCAGTCTAAACTCCATGGTGCAAGCATAAATCTTAGTATTTGCACTGTCGCTGTCTGTGGTGCTGAAATTGGGCTGTTAAAATACTGTTGTTCCTGGAAGCATGCCCTTATGTTCCTGTCTACTGCATTTGGTAATACAGTGACGTGCACACATTGCTGGGATTAGACTCTATCCATGGTGCTGAAACTAAACTGTGCAGCAGTGGCGTAGCCAGACATTTGTCGCAGCTAACTTCCTACAATTCTCCACATTTTGCCATGGGGCAAAGAGAAACATTTGCAGTTGTATAACTAATCTCATGCTATTCTGACTTATTAGAGGTGTGGCTTTCAGTTAGTTATTTTTGGCGACCTATCCCTTGAGAGTGAATGTAATTTCAGTTAATCTCTTCTTTTATACACTCTTATTTGAAAAAAAGGTGCTATCTAGAACCTAGAAGGGTTTTTCGGCTGGAGAACCCTTTGAAGAATACTTTTGGTACCAAGTAGAACCCTTTTGGGTTGCATGTAGAATCTTTTCCACAGGTTTACCTGGAACCGAAGAGGGTTATCCTATGGGAACAGCAGAAGAACACTTTTGGAACCTTTTTTTCTAAGTGTATATTTCATCAAATCTGAGTAACCCAGTGGACTGCGTGCTATGAATTCTATCTGATGGTGTTTACATATTCAGATAAAAATACCAATAATGCCCCGTTTGGAACACTGACAAGTAAAGAAATAAAATAAAACGTTTTAGTTGTTGTTGCTCAATCTGTTTGGGTGGGCCTGGCTCCCCAGTGACTATGCCCCTGCTGGACAGATAGCTATCCCTCTCTTATTGTGTGGACAGTTGTGTGGGATTCTAGACATCAAACTTATGAAATAACACATATGGAATCATGTAGTAACCAAAAAAGGCACAAAGAATACCAAGAGTGTGCAAGGCTCTCATCAAGGCAAAGGGAGGCTACCTTGAAGAATCTAAAATCTAAAATATATTTTGAATGGTTTAACACTTTTTTGTTTACTCCATGATTCCATATGTGTTATTTCATAGTTTTGATGTCTTCACTATTATTCTACAATGTAGAAAATAGTAAAAATAAAGAAAAGGCCTTGAATGAGTAGGTGTGTCCAAACTTTCGACTGGTACTGTATGTTCTTCAATCGGAATGAAGTCTAGTAACAGTTTCTATGAGCCTTCTACATTATACAGTTGAAGTCGGAAGTTTACATACACTTAGGTTGGAGTCATTAAAAATAATTTTTCAACCACTCCACAAATTTCCTGTTAACAAACTATAGTTTTGGCAAGTTGGTTAGGACATCTACTTTGTGCATGACACAAGTAATTTTTCCAACAATTGTTTACAGACTGATTATTTCACCTAATTCCAGTGGGTCAGAAGTTTACATACACTAAGTTGACGTGCCTTTAAACAACTTGGAAAATTCCTGAAAATTATGTCATGGCTTTATAAGCTTCTGATAGGCTAATTGACATAATTTCAGTCAATTGGAGGTGTACCTAAAGATGTATTTCAAGGCCTACCTTCAAACTCAGTGCCTCTTTGCTTGACATCATGGGAAAATCAAAAGAAATCAGCCAAGACCTCAGAAAAAAAATTGTAGACCTCCACAAGTCTGGTTCATCCTTGGGAGCAATTTCCAAATCCTGAAGGTACCACGTTCATCTGTACAAACAATAGTACACAAGTATAAACACCATGGGACCACGCAGCTGTCATACCGCTCAGGAAGGAGACGCGTTCTGTCTCCTACGTACTTTGGTTCGAAAAGTGCAAATCAATCCCAGAACCACAGCAAAGGACCTTGTGAAGATGCTAGAGGAAACAGGTACACAAGTATCTATATCCACAGTAAAACAAGTCCTATATCGACATAACCTGAAAGGCCGCTCAGCAAGGAAGAAGCTATTGCTCAAAAACCGCCATAAAAAATATGGTTTGCAACTGCACATGGGGACAAAGATCGTATTGATTGGAGAAATGTCCTCTGGTCTGATGAAACAAAAATAGAACTGTTTGGCCATAATGACCATCGTTATGTTTGGAGGAAAAAGGGGGAGGCTTGCAAGCCGAAGAACACCATCCCAACCGTGAAGCACGGGGGTGACAGCATCATGTTGTGGGGTGCTTTGCTGCAGGAGGGACTGGTGCACTTCACAAAAGTGGCATCATGAGGAGGGAAAATGATGTGGATATATTGAAGCAACATCTCAAGACATCAGTCAGGAAGTTAAAGCTTGGTCGCAAATGGGTCTTCCAAATGGACAATGACCTCAAGCATACTTCCAAAGTTGGGAAAAAATGGCTTAAGGACAGCAAAGTCAAGGTATTGGAGTGGACATCACAAAGCCCTGACCTCAATCCTATAGAAAATATGTGGGCAGAACTGAAAAAGCGTGTGCGAGCAAGGAGGCCTACAAACCTGACTCAGTTACACCAGCTCTGTCAGGAGGAATAGGCCAAAATTCACCCAACAAATTGTGGGAAGCTTGTGGAAGGCTACCCGAAACGTTTGACCCAAGTTAAACAATTTAAAGGCAATGCTACCAAATACTAATTGAGTGTATGTAAACTTCTGACCAACTGGGAATGTGATGAAAGAAATAAAAGCTGAAATAAATCATTCTCTCTACTATTATTCTGACATTTCACATTCTTAAAATAAAGTGGTGATCATAACTGACCTAAGACAGGGAATTTTTACTCGGATTAAATATCAGGAATTGTGAAAAACTGAGTTTAAATGTGTTAGGCTAAGGTGTATGTAAACTTTTGACTTCAACTGTATATCTATTATAACCATTTATCAATTTCTAGAGGCTGCTATGTTTTCGAGCATGTTTTATAATGCATAATGCTGTGGGATGCGTTATGAATGCATAGCCTAAATGATGTTAAAAGCCTTGTGACCTGTTATAAAGGCTTATAGCAACTGTTATATTCCAAAATGTGATAGAGGGCCATATAAATTAATTGAAATTGCATTATACAGGTGGTTCATAGCAAGTGTTACCGTAATCCCTGTCCAACTCATGTCTTTGTCAATGAAGGGGTGTGTAACGTTGGGATCGACTGCCTGACTGAGTTTTACAGGATTAAGCTCAAAATTGGATTAACAGGGAAGATGTGCTATATGTTTATTGACTTGAAATTCAGTGAGCATGCACCCTGCTGCAGTCTCCTGGAGTTGCTGAGAACACTGACACATTGACATTCATGCACACATGCACCCGCACAAACACACACACACACACTGGTCAAATCAAACCGTTATTAGCCAGTATATATATATATATACAGTGCCTTCAGAAAGTATTCACACCCCTTTTCCACATTTTGTTGTGTTACAATATGGGATTAAAATGTATTTAATTGTAATTTTTTTGTCAAAAATCTTCACAAAATATTCTGTAATGTCAAAGTGGAAGAAAAATTCAAAACACGTCTTTCAATTAATAGTGGAAAATAAAACACTAATATCTTGATTAGATAAGTATTCAACCCCCTGAGTCGTTAGATGTTAGAATCACCTTTTGCAGCGATTACAACTGTGAGTGTTTCAGGGTAAGTCTCACTGTCATTTATGTTAGTAATGTGGAGTAACTACAATGTTATTGATCCATCCTCAGAAATCTCCTATCATAGCCATTCAACTCTGTAACTCATTTTAAAATCCCCATTGGCCTCATGGTGAAATCACTGAGCGGTTTACTTCCTTTCCGGCAACTGAGTTAGGAAGGACACCTGTATCTTCGTAGTGACTGGTGTAGTGATACACCATCCAAAGTGTAATTAATAACTGCACCATGCTCAAAGGGATATTCAATGTCTGCTTTTTTTACCCATCTACCGATAGGTGCCCTTCTTTACAAACCATTGGAAAACCTCCCTGGTCTTTGTGGTTGATTCTGTGCTTGAAATTCACTGCTCAACTGAGGAACCTTACAGATAATTGTATGTATGGGTAAGAGATGGTGTAGTCAATTAAAAATCCTGTTAAATGTAACACAACAAAATGTGAAACAGTCAAGGCACTGTACTAAACACCCACCTCAGGAGAGCGAACTTCATTCAAACATTTAAACTACAAATAGAGCTTCATGAAAAATGTTGCCCATAACTTTACTCACAGGGGTATTATGTAGTGTTGTTGGAAAGGCTTATTCAAATTAAACATAGGCAACTAGTATTTCAAGAAGGGAACAATAACAGGTATTCTTACACTGATCTTCTTCTGCAGGCAGCTCTATAGAGTGGTCACTAGCTAGCACAGCCACAAAGTTATAACATCTGATTTTAAACCTAACACTAACCTTAACCCTAATCTTAACCACACCGCTAACACTAATGCTTAACCCTAACGCTTAAATTAACCTTTCACTAACTTTTACAATATCAGCATTTTTGACTTTGCATCTGGCCTATTTAGGGGAAATCACTTAGTTCTGCCTCTAGAACAAGACTCATTACAATAAACATCAGCATTCAATTAAACCTGCCCCATAGTATATTGCTAATAAAGGCTGAATATACAGTATTAACTTAATGAAGAAAATATATAGGAAACTCCAATTATGCATCCGGCTCTGCCATCTACTTAATGGCTGTTTAAGTATATAGTCATTACTTCAGTTCCAACCTATATTTATTCTAGTTGATGCATGTGGGCCCTGGTGAGAGTGACATTATTGTTTTTTTGTTTAGCAGTGATTAAAACTGTGTTTTTGTAGCTCAATGCTAATGCGGGTGAGGGACTGTGACCAGAGAGGTCCAGATCCTATTCTAAGACTTTTATTTCTCCCAATCAGACTGAGAAAGGGAAAGAGAGAGAGAGAGAGAGAGAGAGAGAGCGAAAGCGAGAGTGAGCATATCCATTTCCATTTGTCTTGTCATTACACTCTGTGGCTGTCCACTTACTCCATAGCAATTTTCACAAATGTGTAAAATTAAATCTGTGTCATCTGATTTCGCTTGGCACTCGCTTATTCTCTCTCTCTCACTCTCTCTCTCTCTCTCGCTACTCCATTTTATAATAAGGCTGTAACGTAACAAAATGTGGAAAAAGTCAAGGGGTCTGAGTACTTTCCAAAGGCACTGTAGTTATCTTTTTGCTTTCTCATAATTTGGTTGGGTCTAAATGTGTTTCTGTCCTGTGGCTCTGTGGGGTCTGTTTGTGAACAGAGCCCCAGAACCACCTGGCTGAGTGGACTCTTCTGTAGGTTAATCTCTCTGTAGGTGATGTGACGTGGTGAGGCTGCACCCAGGTGCAGAGAAGAGACCAGACGAGGAATCAGTGGTTAAGGATAAACATAAAGCTTTACTTAGAAATGGTAGCTGCAGGATCCCAGTACACATGAAAAAACAACAAACACTAAGTCTCGAAACTACCTCAGGAAACAAATGCACACAGTTAACAATTCAAGCTTCGGCAAAGGACAACCTAACAATTAAATAGGACACACCTGAGTGTCGTTAATGTCTCTAGGACGGTCTCTGCCGCCCTCTGGTGACAGGTGTGACCATGATAGATGAGGGTTTTGTGGTAGAATGTGTGGGCATCGCTTCCTTTTAGGTGGTTGTAGAATTGAACAGCCTTTTCTGGATTTTGATAACTAGTCCTAACCCTTCTCTGCATGCATTGTTTGGGGTTTTGCGTTGTTCACAAAGTATATTTTTGCAGAATTCTGCATGCAGTCTCAGTTGGGTGTTTGTCCCATTTTGGGAATTCTTGGTTGGTGACTGGACCCTAGACCTCACAACCATAGAGGGCAATGGGTTTGATAACTGCATTTTTAGCCAGATCCTAATTGGGATGTTGAGTTTTATGTTCCTTTTGATGGCATAGAAGGGCCTTCTCTCTCTCTCTCTCTGTCATTCCATTCTGTAAACATATGTTTCCCATGCCAATAAAGCCATTTGAATTGAATTGAGAGATGGAATGACAGAGAGAGAGAGAGACAGTGAGAGAGAGCGAGAGAGAGATGGAATGACAGAGAGAGACAGGTGGAATGAGAGAGAGAGAGAGCTAGGCGAAATGAGATGACACAGGTTTCATTTGACATGTTTGTGAAAATTGCTATGGAGTAAGTGGACAGCCACAGAGGAGTGTAATGACAAGACAAATGGAAATGGATATGCTTGATAAATAAGCCGTGTCCTGCTGTCAGACCAGCAGACAGAATGTTATCTCTGGAGGAAAAGGATTGTTCAGCCATGTCTCCCCATGATTCAGGATCCTGTGACGAAATACACAAGGATCAGGGGTAATTCATGTCATTATTTAGTGTTGGGTGGCTAGCAGGCGTGTAATGTCAATGGTGATGTGCCTGAAGTCAGTCATTGAAGAACATACAGATTTAGGGAGAGGGGGTTGGGGTTTAAGAATAATGGAGGCAACTGTGTCCTTGGGGACCTTCAATGCTGCAGAAATGTTTTGGTACCCTTCCCCAGATCTGCGTCCCGACAGAATCCTGTCTCGGAGCTCTATGGACAATTCCTTCGACCTCATGGCTTGGTTTTTTCTCTGACATGCGCTGTCATCTGTGGGACCTTATATAGACATGTGTGTGCCTTTCCAAATCATGTCCAGTCATTTGAATTTACCACAGGTGGACTCCAATCAAGTTGTAGAAACATCTCAAGTGTAAGGGGTGCGTAACTGGTGGCAGTGAAGTCAAACGCAGGAGAACAGAACTTGGTGAATAGCCGGAGCAGTTTAATATATAAAACTAACGGCATACAAAATAACAAACACATGGGTACAAAACCCGTAGCGCACCAGTAACACATAGCACAAATACTTACAGTAAACAATTCCCGACAAGGACATGGGGGGAAACAGAGGGAAAATATACAACATGTAATTAGGGAATTGAAACCAGGTGAGTGTGAAAACAAGACAAAACAAATGGAACATGAAAAATGGATCGGCGATGGCTAGAAGACCGGTGACATCGACCACCGAACACCACCCGAACAAGGAGAGGAACCGACTTCGGCAGCAGTCGTAACATCAAGGAAGATCAATGGAAACAGGATGCACCTGAGCTTAATTTCGAGTCTCATAGCAAAGGGTCAGACTACTTGTGTAAATAAGGTATTTCTGTTTTTATTTTTTATAAATGTGCAAACATTTTAAAAACTCTTTTCACTTTGTCATTATGGGGTATTGTGTGTAGATTGCTGAGGATTTTTTGATTTTTTTAATTCCTTTTTGGATAAGTCTGCAACTTACCAAAATGTGGAAAAGGTGAAGGGGCCTGAATTCTTTCCGAAGGCACTGCACTTCAGATTGTTTAGCCAGTATTTTATACATTATCTCATAGAAAATTGTATAGTGTATATAAAGAGAGAAACAGGGATATAGAGATAAAGTAGATAGAAAGAAAGAGACAGACACATAGATGAAAGGGATGCAGATAACTGGGAAGGAAGGGAGGGAGGGAGGGAGGGAGGGAGGGAGGGAGGGAGGGAGGGAGGGAGGGAGGGAGGGAGGGAGGGAGGGAGAGACATGAGTCACTCCTTCCTTTGCCTTCTTCCTCCACCACCTCCTCCTTTTCCTCCTCCTCTTCTTCTTCCTCCTGTACTCTAATCTATGCTCTGGTTATGTCTGGCTCCATCTGTCCCCTGCGTGTGATCTCAGATAATGACTTCTCTATTATTAGTATTCTGTACATTGAGCCAGACATCAGCACAAACGTGCCTGGTACAGACAAAGATCGCTGGCTGATACACAATCTAGGCGGGCAGCTGTGAAACTGTTAAGTTGAAATACCCCTCTCAGGTCCCCCTCACTTGAGGATGGTTCTTCAAGGTTGTGGTTCCATGTCCCAACACTCATGTCTGAACATTTAAAGTGCAGAATACGCATTTGAACGGACAGTGCAGAGGAAATACGCACAACACATATTGCACCCACAACATACAGTGAAACAGTCAGTGCAGGACACAGTCCTAGAATCCACCTGATTTCACTCTCCATCCAATATGGCTCTACACCAGAATTGGTTATTGTTGTCTATGTAGATTGGAGATTGGGAAACTTTCCAAATTCTAATTGTATGGGTACCAGTCATGGCTCACAGGTGGAGGGTGACCTTTTGTTTTCAATCCAGCATTTGATATACATCATTATGGGATAATGAGGCAGTCTGCAGTCAACACACACACAAAGTAGAGTGATCATCAGCCCCATAGAGAAAGAGAACATACTAATGAAACAGGCCTTGGAGCAAACAACCCCAAAATGAAAAAGAGCCCTTCTATCCTCTTTAAAATAATACATTTTTCTGATCGTCTTCAAAGAGATACTACGTAAAAATAAGTTGGGATGTGAAAAACTGAACATTCCAATGGAAACTGTGGCTGTGGAGTCCTTAGAGCCCAGACTTTACAGTCCTACCAAGCAGCAATAAAAACTGACGCGTTGGGGGCTAATCAATAGTCCAGCAATGGGAGTGGTACTGAGGTGAGAGGACGGGTGGCTCACCTCTGGAGTGGGCTCGCACATCAGAAACACTTTCATTCACTCCCTTTCTGTGGGAAAGAAGCATCGACTCCGCCTCGTAAATAATCTCCCTTCTCCCATCCCACACAATGGAGTTCTGATGTACCTAACCCCCCAAGCTAGTTGCTATGTTCATACTGTAGCAACAGGGATCATTGGCTAATATAATAGCATTGTGTTTGTGTCCTGTGATGTACACATTACATGTTTGTAGTTTTGAACTTAGGAGAGTACACTCTTAGAAAAAAAGGTGCTATCTAGAACCTTAAAGGGTTCTTTGGCTGTCCCCATAGGATAACCCTTTGAAGAACCCTTTTTTTCCAGGTAGAACTCTTTTGGTTCCAGGTAGAACCCTTTTGGGTTCCATATATACTGAACAAAATTATAAACACAACATGTAAAGTGTTTCATGTGCTGAAATAAAAGATCACAGAAATGTTCCATATGGACTAAAAGCTTACTTCTCTCAAATGTTCTGCACAAATGTGTTTACATCCCTATTAGTGAGCATTTCTCCGTTGCCAAGATAATCCATACACCTGACAGGTGTGGCATATCAAGAAGCTGATTAAACGGCATGATCTTTACACATGTGCACCTTGTGCTGGGGACAACAAAAAGCCACTCTAAAATGTGCAGTTTTGTCAACAATGTCTGAAGTTTTGAGGGAGCATGCAATTGGCAAGCTGACTGTAGGAATGTCCACCAGAGCTGTTGCCAGAGAATTTTATGTTAATTTTCGACCATAAGCCACCTCCAACATTGTTTTAGAGAAACAACAACACAGAGTTACACATGGGTTAAACAAAGGTACAGTCAATAACACAATAGAAAAATCTGTATACAGTGTGTGCAAATGAAGTAAGGAGGTAAGGCAATAAATAGGCCAATAGTGGCGAAGTAATTCCAATTTAGCAATTTACACTGGAGTGATGTATGTGCAGATGAGAATGTGCAAGTAGAAATACTGTTGTGCAGAAGAGCAGAAAAACAAAAACAAATATGGGGATGAGGTAGGTAGTTGGTTGGATGTGCTATTTACAGATGGGCTGTGTTACAGCTGCAGCGATCAGTAAGCTGCTCTGACAGCTAATGATTTCAATAGATCATCATTATACTGGTGCAGTGAACATCATAGCAGAACATCCAATCAGGATTTTAAGAACCCTAATGAGTATCTCTGTATAATAAATTATGTAAACTTGTAAGTAGGGCTGTTGCAGTGACCATACATCCGCCACACCTGCAGTCATGACCAAAGTCAAATTCCACATGACGGTTCAGTCACACTAATTCCCGCACTGTTGGAAGTACCCAACTAGTACCCAACTCACCTAATGGTCTTGTACTCAGGGCTCTATTGTCCCTCTAACCACCATGACATCAATGAAAGGCAATCCCATCAAACACTTATTACCAAAACAGTATCAAGCTTTTAAAACTCACTGTGATTGATCAATTTGAAGGAAGAAGTTCAACCACAGGTTGAAACTGAGTGGAAAACATGGTCATTGTGGATGTTGTTTCAAAGCTTAGCACAGGGGAAAAGGGGATGGTTTGGCTGGCCAGGACTTCCTTGTCCCATCGCGCTCTTGCGACTCCTTGTCACGAGCCGGGCGCCTGCAAACTAACGTCGGTCACCAGTTGGACTGTGTTTCCTCTGACACATTGGTGTGGCTGGCTTCCAGGTTAAGCGAGCAGTGTGTCAAGAAGCAGTGCGGCTTGGCAGGGTCATGTTTCGGAGGACGCATGGCTCTCGACCTTCGCTTCTCCCGAGTCCATAGGGGAGTTGCAGAGATGGGACAAGACTGTAACTACCAATTGGATATCATGAACTTAGGGAGAAAAAGAGGCAAAAAGTAAAAAAAAAACATGAAATATCACATTTACATAAGTTTTCAGACCCTTTACTCAGTACTTGCTGAAACACCTTGGCAGCAATTACAGCCTTGAGTCTTCTTGGGTATGACTCTACAAGCTTGGCACACCAGTATTTGGGGAGTTTCTCCCATTATTCTCTGCATATCCTCTCAAGCTCTGTCAGGTTGGATGGGGAGCTTCGCTGCACAGCTATTTTCAGGTCTCTCCAGAGATGTTTGATCGGGTTCAAGTCCGGGCTATGGCTGGGCCACTCAAGGATATTCAGAGACTTGTCCCGAAGCCACTCCTGCATTGTCTTGGCTGTGTGCTTAGGGTCGTTGTCCTCTTGGAAGGTGAACCTTCGCCGCAGTCTGAGGTCCTGAGTGCTCTGGAGCAGGTTTTAATAATGGATCTCTCTGTACTTTGTTCAACTTTCCCTCGATCCTGACTAGTCTCCCAGTCCCTGCCGCTGACAAACAACCCACAGCATGATGCTGCCACCACCATACTTCACCGTAGGGATGGTGCCAGGTTTCCTCCAGATGTGACGCTTGAAATTCAGGCCAGAGAGTTCAATCTTGATTTCATCAGACCAGAGAATCTTGTTTCTCATGGTCTGAGAGTCCTTTAGGTGCCTTTTGGCAAACTCCAAGTGGGCTGTCATGTGCCTTTTACTGAGGAGTGGCTTCCGTCTGGCCACTGTACCATAAAGGCCTGATTGGTGGAGCGGTGCAGCGATGGTTGTCCTTCTGGAAGGTTCTCCCATCTCCACAGAGGAACTCTAGAGCTCTGTCAGAGTGACCATTGGGTTCTTGGTTTTAATTTTTAATACAATTTCAAAAATGTATTAACAAATGTGGAACAAAATGTGAAAAAGGGGAAGGGGTCTGACTACTTTCAGAATGCACTGTAGCCTAATAGCTTACCACATATTCCACACAGTAGAAAAACATTTAAAAAAATAATATTTAAGATGTCTTTGGTACATAATTGGTCTTGCCTTTACTACAAAATTAAACAAATTCTAGTAATCGTCTTTGAATGTGGACTGTATTATTGTGCATACTAGATAGACTGGTTACCTTACGCTTCAAAATGTATATCCATGAGTCTGGGAGAGAATGTATAGGCCTTGGCGATGCTATTAGTTCATTGATTGTGTAGGGCGGCTTACAGTTAGCCTACAATTATAGTGAATTTGTATTTGATTTTGAATAACCTAGTAATAGGGCATTTTTTATATTTTCATAATCAATAGGCTGACACATTACCTTTAGCTACAGATTATCTCACCACTATGCATTTCCATCTCCTCTCTCTCCTTCATTCCTTTCTCGAGTGCGCAGAGAGAGGAGCTGTCAACAGTTTTAATTAAATATGTTTTCTTGTGAAAACATGTTACTATCGATGTTCCCGAACAGATTTCACTTAATAGCTGCAGGAACAGGGTTGGAGAGCCCATGACATACAGAGTTTGGATGGAATATGACCTGTAGCGCAGCGAGAGGCTGCATGCTCCTCAAACAGTGGTTGATGCATGGAGTGAAATACAGTAAGTGTTCTTATTAGCCCAGACATTTCTATATGCAATCCTGTGTGAAAGCAGTGTTTTGACCGAAAGGTTGCTGGATCGAATCTCCGAGCTGACAGGGTAAAAATGTGTTGTTCTGCTTCTGAACAAGGCAGTTAACCCACTGTTCCCGGTAGGCCATCATTGTAAATAAGAATTTGTTCTTAACTGACTTGCCTAGTTAAATAAAATGTTTTCCACTTAAGAGGAAGATCCCAGCTGCTACTGTATTTATGTCTGAGCTGCTCATATTAAGCACATGCTCTGCAATAAAACTGGAGTAGCCTACGCTGGCATGATTAAAAAACATTTTTTTATCAGTTAAGTCAGTTAAGCACAAATTCTTATTTTACAATGGGGGCCTCCCCCGGCCAAACCCTCCCCTAACCCGGACGACGCTGGGCCAATTGTGCGCCATCCTATGGGACTCCCGATCACGGCCGGTTGTGATACAGCCCGGGATCGAACCAGGGTCTGCAGTGACGCCTCAGTGCGCCACTCGGGAGCCACTCGGGTGGATGACGTATTTTTTCCCCGTTCCTGCCCAATTGATAATGGGCCATTATAAATCCAAACTAAAGACAAGATTTAATTGAGAATAGTCTGATAGTCACAGCTTCACAGCGTGTGCTGCCAGAGGCAAGGAACAGAGAGCAAGCTTTTTTTGCAACATTCTCAAATCATCAATAGTCGATAGTTGCTTTATGCAGCCCATATTTGTTTTGATTTCTGAGACATTCTAAGGTGTGTATCATTCACAACTAAAGTTGCCAAGTAACTGAAAATCTAGTGCATAGGACTTTTACGGTAAACCACTTCATTTACGGTAAACCACTTCAAACCACTTCATGTGCGCACTCGCTTTGGAATGGGAAAAATATCCTTTAAAAAAAAGAAAAAAATAAATATCAATTTTATTGAGCTACGTTCAGATATATTCTTCTTACTATAAAATCATATAATGGCAGGGGACTTATAAGCATATTTTGTCTACTAAATGATCTAGCCTACAGCCTATGGCATGACGCATAGCCAGATAACATACAGCAGGCCATCTCTATTCTGTTCTTCTAAAATAAATGTTTCTTCATATCATAATTTTTCTTTAGACCTGCCTAAAGTAAATAATGGATTTATTGTGATAGTGTATATTAAATGGATTTATTAGACTTGTTTAAAAGTCCCAAATCAGCAGCTTGAATGCATGGAGGCCTGGAGATGCTCAACGTGTTGATGACAATAACAGTCTGACAGATGTCATGACAGCCCTACTTGTAAGTACATGCTATATGCATCCATCTGAAGGCCAAGTGTATTGTTTGTGTTTATCAATCTCACTTCTTGTAACATCTGAGATCTAATTCCCTTAAAGCACCTATCGGTCTTCATGCACATTGATTTTGACCAATTACAGTCAGACGAAAAGGTTCCTCTCCACTCTGCTGGCTTACTCTCTCTCTCCCTCTTTCTCGCTCCTTTTCACTCATTCTCTCAAGGCATCATGATAGGGGATGTGGGCTGTATGTTCTTCTAGGTTCTTCACAGTATAGGGGATGTGGGCTGTATGTTCTTCTAGGTTCTTCACAGTATAGGGGATGTGGACTGTATGTTCTTCTAGGTTCTTCACAGTATAGGGGATTTGGATTGTATGTTCTTCTAGGTTCTTCACAGTATAGGAGATTTGGATAGTATGTTCTTCTAGGTTCTTCACAGTATAGGGAATGTGGACTGTATGCTCTTCTAGGTTCTTCACAGTATAGGAGATGTGGACTGTATGTTCTTCTAGGTTCTTCACAGTATAGGAGATGTGGACTGTATGTTCTTCTAGGTTCTTCACAGTGTACACCACCTTTCTATCTGTTTCTTTCCATCTCATTGTGGTTTTTATTCTGTTACCAATTCATTTGTTTTATTCAGCAAATGGTTGCCTTACTTTTTGGGAATGAGCTCAAAATTAAGCATTTCCCTGTAAAGCCTACACCTGTTGTATTTGGCGCATGTGACCAATAATATTTGATTTGGATTGGATCTTAAAACCTGTTTGGGATAGGGGGCAGTATTTTCACGGCCGGATAAAAAACGGACCCGATTTAATCTGGTTACAACTCCTGCCAAGAAACTACAGTATGCATATAATTAGTAGATTTGTATAGAAAACACTCTAAAGTTTCTAAAACTGTTTGAATGGTGTCTGTGAGTATAATAGAACTCATATGGCAGGCCAAAACCTGAGACGATTCCATACAGGAAGTGCCCTGTCTGACAATTTGTTCTCCTTCTGTGGCATCTCTATCAAAAATACAGCATCTGTGCTGTAACGTGACATTTTCTAAGGCTTCCATTGGCTCTCAGAAGGTGCCAGAAAGTGTAATGGGGTGTCTGCAGTCTCTGGGCGAAAAACAGCAGGAGTTTTTGTGAGTGGTCAGGCTGGGAACAGTGACACTGGAGATGCGCGTCCACGAGACGACTCCATTTTTTTCTTTCAGCCTTTGAATGAATACAACGTCGCCCGGTTGGAATATTATTGCTATTTTACGAGAAAAATAGCATAAAAATTGATTTTAAACAGCGTTTGACATGCTTCTAAGTACGGTAATGGAATATTTTGACATTTTTTGTCACGAAATACGCTCGTGCGTCACCCTTCGGATTGTGACCAGAACGCACGAACAAAACGGAGGCATTTGAATATAACTATGGATTATTTGGAACCAAAACAACATTTGTTGTTGAAGTAGAAGTCCTGGGAGTGCATTCTGATGAAGAATAGCAAAGGTAATCCAATTCTTCTTATAGTAAATCTGGTGAGGGCCAAACTTGGTGGGTGTCAAATTAGCTAGCCATGATGGCCGGGCTATGTACTCAGAATATTGCAAAATGTGCTTTCGCCGAAAAGCTATTTTAAAATCTGACACCGCGATTGCATAAAGGAGTTCTGTATCTATAATTCTTAAAATAATTGTTATGTTTTTTGTCAACGTTTATCGTGAGTAATTTAGTAAATTCACCGGAAGTTTGCGGTGGGTATGCAAGTTCTGAACATCACATGCTAATGTAAAAAGCTGTTTTTTTATATAAATATGAACTTGATTGAACAAAACATGCATGTATTGTATAACATAATGTCCTAGGAGTGTCATCTGATAACGATCATCAAAGGTTAGTGCTGCATTTAGCTGTGGTTTTGGTTTTTGTGACATATATGCTTGCTTTGAAAATGGCTGTGTGATTATTTTTGGCAGGGTACTCTCCTGACATAATCTAATGTTTTGCTTTCGCTGTAAAGCCTTTTTGAAATTGGACAATGTGGTTAGATTAACGAGAGTCTTGTCTTTAAAATGGTGTAAAATAGTCATATGTTTGAGAAATTGAAGTTATGGCATTTTTGAGGTATTTGTATTTCGCGCCACGCTATACTATTGGATATTGGTGAGGCGTTCCGCTAGCGGAACGTCTGTTCCTAACAGGTTTTAATATTGCACAACACTGCATATGCCACAGGACACTGCATTCTACCTTGTTTTCCCCAGCCCCCAACAAACACACACACACATACAGTACACACACACAATTCATTCCTGACCATGACGGGTGTTAAAGTTATTTTGTTTAATCGATGCTACTGTATGCCTGTTTCTACTCCCTGTAGCTGACAGGCCCTCTAAAAGCCCCCGTTGAGGCTGTAATCAAAACACCATAAATACCTCTGTATTTCCTTACTGAAGTAAAATCAGAGATACACAATGTTTTATTATTTGACTGACATCCATACAATTGGAGATCCTTCTTTTCATTCCCGTCTCTAAATATTGGGTTATTTTCTTCCATCTTGTCAGTTTCTGTTGACAATGCTGTTATCAGTCCATTCATGTAACAACTATGATGCCAACATATAGCCTACAGTAAACAAAGACATGATTATGATTATATAGTGGATTCAGAAGAACATCTAAAAGGCTTTACCTCTTAAAGCCGGGTTACACGGCATGACACAGAAAAGTTTGGTCACCACTTATGTAACAACAGCATGTACAGACAGAATGTTGGCATGTCTGAGCAAGACACAGGTCAGAGGTGAGGGTATTATTATGATGGATAGACAGACGCCTGTTAAAAATAAAACATAAGCACAGCGCTGCCAAATCAACCAAATGCCCCGGAATTGCTTTGAGCATGCAGAATACTGTGTAATGAAAATGTAGTTGATAAAGACCGAATATTATTATCCAAAGAAGATTACACAGGAAAGACATGTCTTGGAATTGTAGATTTGATTTTCAAGTTCTGAGTTCAAGGCTGCGTCATTCTTAGCTGCGGAAACAGTAGGTAGTCACAGAACATCAATTGGGACATTCATCTTGGAGCACCAGGCAGATGGTCCAAACCGCTTGTTGGGTCTGTTTGAACTGACAGAGATTAAGCAAGTGCTGGAACCATGGAACCATGGAATTTAGAGAAGAAGACACTATAGGGTAACATTCATTCACCCACTTAATGCTTAGTATCCCTCGTAAGCACTGTGACCCTGTGGCCATGGCATCATTGTTGTTTGGCACATTTGTGAATATGTCTGGTACAACAACTCTACCTGTACAACAGCATATTGATTCATGGATTTACAATGTAACCTACAACATCTGACAACAATCTAGCTCTTATTGGCTCGTATTGGCACTAATCTAGCACTTATTAGTTTACATGTACAACATGACTTCACGACTATGTTCCATCAGACACAGGCATACAATGCGTATCCTGCTTACGACAGGTGTGGTTTGCTGTCTCTCCATCCATTCAGAGCAGGCAACCCCTGCCTCTTCATCATGTATTGCTTCTTTACTGAAATGTCTTACTTTCGATAAGATTGCTTTAACGAAAATGCTCCCCGACACGTCATCTCTGCACACTCCAAGGTAAATGATGAATGGTGGCGGCATTAGAGCTGCGTTGGCTAATGGAAATAAATTAAACATTTCCATCGCAAGATTAGTGGGACTGACCAGAGGCATCTGTCTTTCCTTCCCTAACTCTTTACCTCTGTCCCTGACTCTCTACCTCTGTCCCTGACTCTCTACCCTGTCATTCTACCCTGTCCCTGTCATTCTGTCTGTCTCTCTCAATTCAATTCAAAGTGCTTTATTGGCATGGAAACATATGTTTCCATGCCAAGTGAAATAAACAATAAAAAATGTACAATAAACATTGCAATCACAAAGTTCTAAAGGAATAGAGACATTTCAAATGATAGATTTTGTCGATATACAGTGTTGTAATGATGAGCAAATAGTTTAAGTATAAAAGGGAAAATATATTAACATAAATACGGGTTGTATCTACATTGGTGTTTGTTCATCACTGGTTGCCCTTTTCTTGTGGCAACAGGTCACAAATCTTGCTGCTGTGATGGCACACTGGTAATTCACCCAATAGATATGGGAGTTAATCAAAATTGGATTGTGCACATAGCCTGTCTTCTCTTCAGAGCCAGGTCTGCCTACTGCGGCCTCTCTCAATAGCAGGGCTATGCTCACTGAGTCTGTACATAGTCAAATCTTTCATTAATTTTGGGTCAGCCAAATAACATTGTAGTTAGCTCTTTTTTTTGTTAATTCTTTCCAGTGTGTCAAGTAATTATGTTTTTGTCTTCTCATGATTTGGTTGGGTCTAATTGTGCTGCTGTCCTGGGGCTCTCTTTGTGTTTGTAAACAGAGCCCCAGGACCAGCTTGCTTAGGGGACTCTTCTCCAGATTCATCTCTGATAGCTTTGTTATGGAAGGTCTGGGAATCACTTCCTTTTATTTTTTTAAACCTTTATTTAACTAGGCAAGTTAGTTAAGAACAAATTCTTATTTACAATGATGGCCTAGGAACAGTGGGTTAACTGCCTTGTTCAGGGGCAGAACAACAGATGTTTACCTTGTCAGCTCAGGTATTCGATCTAGCAACCTTTCATTTCCTGGTCCAACACTCTATCCACTAGGTTACCTGCCGCCCAGATGGTTAGGTGGTTGTAGAATGTAATGTCTCTTTTCTGAAAGTCTGACAGCAAAGACATCATGACCAGATGAGGCTGAGAACAACCGCTGCTCCGGCCGTACATATAATACCGCTGCTCCGGCCGTACATATATAACCGCTGCTCCGGCCGTACATATATAACCGCTGCTCCGGCCGTACATATATAACCGCTGCTCCGGCCGTACATATATAACCGCTGCTCCGGTCGTACATATATAACCGCTGCTCCGGCCGTACATATATAACCGCTGCTCCGGCCGTACATATATAACCGCTGCTCCGGCCGTACATATATAACCGCTGCTCCGGCCGTACATATATAACCGCTGCTCCGGCCGTACATATATAACCGCTGCTCCGGCCGTACATATATAACCGCTGCTCCGGACGTACATATATAACCGCTGCTCCGGCCGTACATATATAACCGCTGCTCCGGCCGTACATATATAACCGCTGCTCCGGCCGTACATATATAACCGCTGCTCCGGCCGTACATATATAACCGCTGCTCCGGCCGTACATATATAACCGCTGCTCTATACATATCTCTCTCTCATGGTCTAATCTGCTTGCCAGATGTCCCCACCCCGTCCCACCAGTGTTTTGGATCTGAATCAATTTGTGTAATTGCCCATACACTAATGCAGAATGAGTCCATTGTAATTTTACTAAGAGAGAGAGAGTGAGATATGTCAGGAGCAGCAGTTGTCCTCAGCCTCAGCTGGTCCTGATGTCTTTGCTGTCAGTCTTTTCTGTCTTAAGACTTGTTTGGCTGGTCTTTGGGAAGCAGTGAAAGTGCAGCACAGTCTGTCCTTCCACTGCAATGCAGGGAGCATCCCATTGTCTATCGCAGCATCTCATCTCAACTTGGCAGGGGTCACCTGTGGTCAGGTGCTTTCCCATGGATCTAGGGTCAGCTTTCCCCATCCCAGCCAGCAGGGAGGCAGAAATAAAACAGATTCCAGGTCTGTGCTTTGTGTTACATTACCCTCCATTAGATGCTTCAGGTTCTCAAAGTATTTTCCTTGCATATTGTTTCCTTGCATATTGTTTCCAAGTTGACTGTACAGAAAACCAGTCATGAGTGTTGTGGTGTAATATGGTGTGATGTGCTGTGGTGGTTTGGTGTGATGTGGTGGTGTGATGTGTGTGATGTGATGTGGTGTAGTGTGGCGTAGTGTGTTGTAGCGTGGTGTGATGTGGTGTAGTGTGGCCAGGGGTCACCTGTGGTCAGGTGCTTTCCCACGGGTCTAGGGTCAGCTTTTCCCATCCCAACCAGCAGGGAGGTGTAGTGTGGTGTGATGTGTTGTGGTGTAGTATGGCGTAGTGTAGTGTGATGTGGCGTGGTGTGGTGTGGTGTGATGTGATGTGGTGATGTGGCATGGTGTGATGTGGTGGTGTGGCGTGGTGTGGTGGTGTGTGGCGTGGTGTGATGTGATGTGATGTCATGTGGTGTGGTGTGGTGTGATGTGGTGTGACGTGATGTGGTGGTGTGGCATGGTGTGATGTGATGTGGTGTGGTGTGATGTGGTGTGACGTGATGTGGTGGTGTGATGTGGTGTGATGTGGTGTGATGTGGTGGTGTGATGTGGTGTGATGTGGTGGTGTGGCGTGGTGTGATGCCGTGTGATGTGGTGTGATGTGGTGGGGTGGGGTGTGATGTGGTGGCGTGGTGTGATGTGACGTGTGATGTGATGTGGTGGTGGTGGGGCGTGGTGTGGTGTGATGTGGTGGGGTGGGGTGTGATGTGGTGTGGCGTGGTGTGATGTGATGTGGCGGTGGTGTGGTGTGATGTGGCGGTGGTGTGATGTGGTGGTGTGGTGTGACGTGATGTGTTGGTGTGGCGTGGTGTGATGTGATGTGGTGGTGTGATGTGGTGTGGTGGTGTGGTGTGGTGTGGTGTGACGTGATGTGGTGGTGTGATGTGGTGTCATGTGGTGTGGTGTGATGTGGTGTGACGTGATGTGGTGGTGTGGTGTGGTGTGGTGTGGTGTGACGTGATGTGGTGGTGTGATGTGGTGTGATGTGGTGGTGTGGTGTGGTGTGATGCCGTGTGATGTGGTGTGATGTGGTGGGGTGGGGTGTGATGTGGTGGCGTGGTGTGATGTGACGTGTGATGTGATGTGGTGGGGCGTGGTGTGATGTGATGTGGCAGTGGTGAGGCGTGGTGTGATGTGGTGGTGTGGTGTGGTGTGATGTGGCGGCGGTGTGGTGTGATGTGGTGTGGTGGTGTGATGTGGTGTGGTGGTGTGGTGTGGTGTGATGTGGTGGTGTGATGTGGTGTGATGTCATGTGGTGTGGCGTGGTGTGGTGTGATGTGGTGGTGTGGTGTGACGTGATGTGTTGGTGTGGTGTGGTGTGATGTGGTGTGGTGTGATGTGGTGGGGTGGGGTGTGATGTGGTGGCGTGGTGTGATGTGACGTGTGATGTGATGTGGTGGTGGTGGGGCGTGGTGTGGTGTGATGTGGTGTGGTGTGATGTGGTGTGATGTGGTGTGATGTGGTGTGGTGTGATGTGATGTCGTGTGGCGTGGCGTGACATGACGTGGTGTGGTGTGATGTGGCGTGATGTGGTGTGGTGGTGTGATGTGGTGTGGTGTGGTGTGGTGTGATATGGTGTGGTGTGCTTGCAATAACAGGTTCACAGTAGATATGTGAAAATGTTTCTTCATTTTGTGGACCAAAATACCTGCAATATATAAAAGGCAGAAAAGGGAACACATTGCAGACAGTACAGTAATGTTTGTGAATGTACTCTCCCTTCTTTACAGTGTCTATTAATTTAATTATTTATCTTTTTATTTGATTCATTCTATTCAATAATGGGTTCATTCATTCACTCATTTGTGTATTCACCTGCAGGCTGTTGTGAGAGAACTGAGCAGTGTTTATATCATTGTGGAGTGCGTTAGGTATTTTATCATTGTGGAGTGTGTTAGGTATTTTATCATTGTGGAGTGCGTTAGGTATTATATCATTGTGGAGTGTGTTAGGTATTTTATCATTGTGGAGTGTGTTAGGTATTTTATCATTGTGGAGGGTGTTAGGTATTATATAATTGTGCAGGGTGTTAGGTATTTTATCATTGTGGAGTGTGTTAGGTATTATATAATTGTGGAGTGTGTTAGGTATTATATCATTGTGGAGTGTGTTAGGTATTTTATCATTGTGGAGTGTGTTAGGTATTTTATCATTGTGCAGGGTGTTAGGTATTTTATCATTGTGGAGTGTGTTAGGTATTATATCATTGTGCAGGGTGTTAGGTATTATATCATTGTGGAGTGTGTTAGGTATTATATCATTGTGGAGTGTGTTAGGTATTTTATCATTGTGGAGTGTGTTAGGTATTATATCATTGTGCAGGGTGTTAGGTATTTTATCATTGTGGAGTGTGTTAGGTATTATATCATTGTGCAGGGCGTTAGGTATTATATCATTGTGGAGAGTGTTAGGTATTATATCATTGTGGAGTGTGTTAGGTATTATATAATTGTTGAGTGTGTTAGGTATTATATCATTGTGCAGGGTGTTAGGTATTTTATCATTGTGGAGTGTGTTAGGTATTATATCATTGTGCAGGGCGTTAGGTATTATATCATTGTGGAGGGTGTTAGGTATTATATCATTGTGGAGTGTGTTAGGTATTATATAATTGTGCAGGGTGTTAGGTATTATATCATTGCAGAAGAGCATTGCATTATGTAAGGCGTTCCTCCTCTTAATACCATATACAGTTTTTTAATATTGCTGCTGCTTCCTGGTAATTCCACTGATGTAGTCTCAGTTGATTTACGGCTTAGCTAAATTGTGATTGCCAGCTGTTTCTGGCTGGATTGGATGATAGGACACTGGCCATTTCTCTGTGCGATGATGATGGTGGTGGTTGTAGTGATGCAGGTTAAATATCTCAGACCTGCTTCAACATCCCAACGAGGTGAGGAGAGTAACTGATCTGATCTGAAACAGAGGAGGTCAAGGAACGTCAATAGGTTGTCAAGGAACGTCAATAGGTTGTCAAGGAACGTCAATAGGTTGTCTCAATCATCTTGTGCTTGCTTAGCTTAGTAGTGCCTATCTGCCCACACTTATATTCCAGTGTCAAAAACTGTCATTAATCTACAGCGAATGAAAATGTCATAAAGGCTTGAACATCTTGTACTCATTAATGTATATAAATGATCAGATTCAAAATGGTGATTGATGTAGATTCACTCTAAAAACCAACACATGGTTGGCACCTCCTCTATTTCAAGATCATAGTCAGAACTACAAATGGCAGATTATTCCATACAAAACAATAGCACACATTTAGCTCTATCAGAGTTAAACACATCACACCACACCACCACATCACACCACCACGCCACACCACACCACACCACATCACACCACACCACACCCCCACATCACACCACACCACACCACATCACATCACACCACACCACCACACCACACCACCACATCACACCACATGACGCCACCCCACATCACGCCACATCACAACACACCCCATCACATCACACCAGATCACACCACACCACGCCACATCACACCACGCCACATCACACCATGTCACACCACACCACCACGCCACACCACATCACACCACACCACACCACATCACACCACACCACACCCCCACATCACACCACACCACACCACATCACACCACACCATCACATCACATCACACCATACCACACCACCACATCACACCACACCACATCACACCACACCGCTGTCACGACGTTGTATTGATTAATGTGACGACTGCTGCTCATCGAATGATTAACGGTTTATAAATACATGATTAAATGAATCAGGTAATTATTAACTCATTAACCTGGGGCACCGTGAGAAAGTTTGGTTTTATTGAGTTTCTATTTCCCAAATTAACTCAAAGAATCAGAATATTGATTTTACAACAGTCGCTAATTAATCAATTTCCTATAAAGTCTCATTCTGAACGTTGCATAATCCGGGAATCTGCACAAACCCGAGTCCCACCAATGAGTCCGTACCACACCAATTGAGTTGATGATGAAATGATAATATAAGATACACAAACATACAGTCTCGGCTATTGATTAGAACTTAGTACAATGAAACAGCTCCCTAGCGGACCAACACAATATGACACGTGTTACACAAAATGGGGATTTCAAAAGAGAGAGAAAGAGAGAGAGTACATGAGAGAAAAGTACACATGGGTGCATTTGTCAGCTATGCTTATTTTAACCATTAACTTGTCCCGAACTGCCGCCCTTATGGGTCAGAATATAATGATGTCATTACGTGTTGAAGGTCTCCGACTATGGGTCAGAATATAATGATGTCATTACGTGTTGAAGGTCTCCGACTATGGGTCAAAATATAATGATGTCATTATGTGTTGAAGGTCTCCGACTATGGGGCATAATATAGTGATATCATTACGTGTTGAAGGTCTCTGACTATGGGTCAGAATATAATGATGTAATTACGTGTTGAAGGTCTCCGACTATGGGTCAGATTATAATGATGTCATTACGTGTTGAAGGTCTCCGACTATGGGGCATAATATAATGATGTAATTACGTGTTGAAGGTCTCTGACTATGGGGCATAATATAATGATGTAATTACGTGTTGAAGGTCTCTGACTATGGGTCAGAATATAACGATGTCATTACGTGTTGAAGGTCTCCGACTATGTGTCAGAATATAATGATATCATTACGTGTTGAAGGTCTCCGACTATGGGTCAGAATATAATGATGTAATTACATGTTGAAGGTCTCCGACTATGGGTCAGAATATAATGATGTCATTACGTATTGAAGCTCTCCGATGGGGGTCTCTGCATGGACCGTTTCGGCTTCTCTGATGACGCACTTCTCTGGTTACAGGGTGTAACTCTCTGGTTGTCCTCACGATGTCAGTGTCCTTTGTCTTAGTGGTCTGTTTCCTCGCCCTTGTTCTGAAAGGGGTCTTCTGAGAACTGCCAGCCCTGTAGTATTTCCGCCTTTAGGGCAATTCTCTGGGCATACCAAGTTACGAGGCAAGGTCTGGATTTTACTCAGATCAAGTTTAGACAACTAACCTCACATTTCATCTTTACAAAAACATTCTCTTTGATCTGGACATTTTCCACACAACGTACAATGTATAAACATCAAGCATATACAAGGAAAACTCTTAAAGTTACAATGTTTTCGTTATAATGTTGTCCTTTAACTTTTAATAACATAACAAAAACGACATCAACTTTCATATTCCATCTATCGTCATTACCACCATTGCGGCTGACCCAAAGTCCATGTATTATATGTTAATGTTCTGAGGCCGGTTCTCCATAGTGGGAGGACAAAGGAATTTTGTCTGCTGCCTTAGATTTACAATGGGTGTGAGGTGTCTCCCCCCCATCTCCATACCTCTCAATCTCTTCTCCTCTGGTGGGTGTGAGAGATCTCTCTGTAGGATTGTGGTCCACGGTAACCTGACCCAAGCAGGCCAGTCATGACACCACACCACCACACCACACCACACCACATCACACCACACCACCACACCACACCACATCACACCACGCCACACCACACTACCACATCATGCCACATCACACCACACCACGCCACCACATCACATCACATATCACCATCACACCACATCACATCACACCACACCACCACATTACCCCACCACCACATCACACCACACCACCACATCACATAACATCACCACATCACCACACCACCACATCACACCACACCACACCAACACCACATCACACCACCACATTACCCCACCACCACATCACACCACATTACACCACCACATCATGCCACATCACACCACGCCACACCACACCACCACATCACACCATATCACACCACACCACACCACATCACACCCCACTACACCACCACATCATGCCACATCACACCATACCACCACATCATGCCACATCACACCACCACATCATGCCACATTACACCACACCACACCACGCCACACAACCACACCACATCACACCACACCACCACACCACACCACATCACACCACGCCACACCACACTACCACATCATGCCACATCACACCACACCACGCCACCACATCACATCACATATCACCATCACACCACATCACATCACACCACACCACCACATTACCCCACCACCACATCACACCACACCCCCACATCACATAACATCACGACATCACCACACCACCACATCACACCACACCACACCAACACCACATCACACCACCACATTACCCCACCACCACATCACACCACATTACATCACCACATCACATCACACCACGCCATCACCACACCACCACACCCCACCTCCACATCACACCACCACACCACGCCACACTACACCACCACATCATGCCACATCACACCACGCCACACCACACCACCACATCACACCATATAACACGACACCACACCACATCACACCACACCACATCACACCACACTACACCACCACATCATGCCACATCACACCATACCACCACATCATGCCACATCACACCACCACATCAAGCCACATTACACCACACCACGCCACACCACCACACCACATCACACCACACCTCACCACATCACCACATCATACCACATCACATCACATCACACCACACCACACCACCACATCATGCCACATCACACCACACCACATCACACCACCACATCATGCCACATCACACCACACCACCACATCACCACACCACACCACCACACCACACCACATCACACCACCACATCACACCACACCACCACATCATGCCACATCACACCACCACATCATATCACATGACACCACACCACCACATCATGCCACACCACACCACATCACGCCACGCCACACCACACCACCACACCACACCACATCACATCACACCACATTACACCACACTGCACCACACCACCACATCATGCCACATCACATCACACCACGCCACAGCACAGCACACCACACCACCACATCATGCCACATCACACCACACCACGCCACACCACACCACCACATCACATCACACCACACCACATCACACCCCACCACCACACCACATCACACCACATCACACCACACCACATCACACCACATCACACCACATCACACCACACCACCACACCACATCACACCACACCACATCACATCACACCACACCACATCACACCCCACCACCACATCACCCCACCACCCCACCACATCACACCACCGCATCAAACCACATCACACCACACCACCACATCACACCACACCACCACATCACCCCACCACCCCACCACATCACATCACACCACATCACACCACCACATTACCCCACCACCACATCACACCACATCACACCACCACATCACACCACACCACCACACACCACCACACCCCACCACCACATCACACCACACCACCACATCACATCGCACCACATCACACCACACCACACACCACCCCACCACCCCACCACATCACATCACACCACACCACCACATCACCCCACCACCACACCACACCACCACATCACACCACCACATCACCCCGTCACCACACCACCACACCACATCACACCACACCACCACATCACACCACCACATTACCCCACCACCACACCACATCACACCACATCACACCACCACACCACATCACACCACACCACCACATCACACCACCACACCACACCACCACATCACACCACACCACATCACACCCCACCACACCCTACCACACCACATCACACCACACCACCACATCACACCACACCACCACACCACACCACCACACCATATCACACCACACCACCACACATCACCCCGTCACCCACACCACCACACCACATCACACCACACCACCACATCACACCACCACATTACCCCACCACCACACCACATCACACCACATCACACCACCACATCACACCACACCACCACACCACATCACACCACACCACATCACATCACACCACACCACATCACACCCCACCACACCCTACCACACCACATCACACCACACCACCACATCACACCACACCACCACACCACACCACCATGCCATATCACACCACACCACCACACCACACCACCACACCACACCACCACATCACACCACGCCCCACCACACCACATCACACCACACCACCACACCACATCACACCACACCACACCACATCACACCCCACCACACCACACCACACCACATCACACCACACCACCACATCACACCATCACACCACACCACACCACCACACCACCACACCACATCACACCACCACATCACATCACACCACACCACCACATCACATCACACCACACCACCACATCACACCACACCACACCACCACACCACACCACCACGCCATATCACACCACACCACCACACCACACCACCACACCACACCACCACATCACACCACGCCCCACCACACCACATCACACCACACCACCACACCACATCACACCACACCACACCACATCACACCCCACCACACCCCACCACACCACACCACATCACACCACACCACCACATCACACCACTACATCACACCACACCACACCACCACACCACCACACCACATCACACCACCACATCACATCACACCACACCACCACATCACATCACACCACACCACCACATCACACCACACCACACCACCACACCACATCACACCACACCACCACACCACCACACCACACCACATCACACCACATCACACCACACCACACCATCACACCACATCACACCACCGCATCAAACCACATCACACCACACCACCACATCACACTACACCACCACATCACCCCACCACCCCACCACATCACATCACACCACATCACACCACCACATTACCCCACCACCACATCACACCACATCACACCACCACATCACACCACACCACCACACACCACCACACCCCACCACCACATCACACCACACCACCACATCACATCGCACCACATCACACCACACCACACACCACCCCACCACCCCACCACATCACATCACACCACACCACACCACCACATCACCCCACCACCACACCACACCACCACATCACACCACCACATCACCCCGTCACCACCACACCACATCACACCACACCACCACATCACACCACCACATTACCCCACCACCACACCACATCACACCACATCACACCACCACACCACATCCCACCACACCACCACATCACACCACCACACCACACCACCACATCACACCACATCACATCACACCACACCACACCACCACATCACCCCACCACCACACACCACCACACCACACCACTACATCACACCACCACATCACCCCACCACCACACCACACCACCACATCACCACACCACCACACCACATCACACCACACCACATCACACCACCACATTACCCCACCACCACATCACACCACCACACCACATCACACCACCACATCACACCACACCACCACATCACCACACCACCACCACATCACACCACACCACCACATCACACCACACCACACCACCACATCACACCACACAACCACATCACCCCACCACCACACACCACCACACCACACCACCACATCACCCCACCACCACACCACCACACCACATCACACCACACCACACCACCACATCACACCACACCACCACACCCACATCACACCACACCACCACATCACCCCACCACCACACACCACCACACCCACACCACCACACCACATCACACCACACCACCACATCACACCACACCACCACATCACACCACACCACCACATCACCCCACCACCACACACCACCACACCACACCACCACATCACCCCACCACCACACCACCACATCACCACATCACACCACACCACCACATCACCCCACCACCACACCACCACACCACACCACCACATCACCCCATCACCACACCACACCACCACACCACACCACATCACATCACACCACACCACCTCACACCAGCTCATCCTTCTGATTGAAGCTGTGTTAACTCCCTGTTCTTTGAATGAGATCACTGGGATCATCAGGATCTCAGAAAGGCTTCTGTTGTCTTTGGTACGAGAAACCTCTAACAGATCTTTTTACAGCTAGGGCCTACCTGCCTAAATAATAGGTAGGAAAGCTCTGCTACTTGTTGGGGTAGAAAGACCTTTTGTCTTTAGTGTTTAGTCCTCTGTTTTATTTTGTGTGGACAGTACTTTGCACAGTGCAGAGAAAGCGATATGGGAGTGAATAAAAAAACGAGAGAGGGAGAGGGGTGGGGAAGAGAGAGGGATGGAGAGAGAGAGACCCACACTAATCCTCAAGCTAAGCTGATACATCTGATACTTTCTCTCACACCCTGTCTGCTTAGATTGGAGATTAGGAAATATAGCTATCATGTAATCCTTTCTTCCTCCTCTACCTCCTCTCCCTCCTCATCACTTTTCCTCTCACAACCAGCTCACACTGTTCCAGTGTGTCACACCACACTAACTTCAGAGCAGGTGTGGAAATAAGGCTAGCTGCTTACCAACTCCCTGACACAAATTCTCATCTGCTTATTGACAACGCGCTCTCTCCACAGGCACAGGTTGCACTGTACAGTATCTCTAGTTGTAGATATTCAGCATAATCAGTATATAGTGCATCTTAGCATTTCTACATCCTTGAAAAGGGGCTGAGATGAAATTCTATAGGCTTCTACTGTTACGAGGGAGAATGAGAGAGAGGGGAAAAAACAGTCTCCAAAAGTCTACATAGATTACTGAAGAATCCTCTGAACGTCATTCTGGGATGTGTCACGACTTCCGCCGAAGTCGGTTCCTCTCCTTGTTCGGGCTGCATTCGGCGGTCGACGTCACCGGTCTTCTAGCCATCGCCGATCCACCTTTCATTTACCATTTGTTTTGTCTTGTTTTCCTATACACCTGGTTTCAATTCCCTCAGTATTTGACGTGTATATAACCCTCTGTTCCCCCCCATGTCTGTGTGTGGAATTGTTTGTTGTTACGTGTATGTGCACGTTAGACTGGTTTGCGCCGTGGTATGTCTACCCGTAGTTGTTTAGTGTTCTTAGTGCCGTGTGTTTGTTCACCGAATAAACTGCTCCGTTTCCTACCCAATTCTGCTCCTCTGCGCCTGACTTCCCTGCAGCCAGTTACGCACAAGCTACAGGATGGTGACAGGCAGCTGTGACCAGGGGAGATGGCGGGGAGTGTTTATGATGGGCAGAGTGAGGACAGGAGAGGATCCATGGCTGCAGCTTTTTCCCACCTTGGTATTTTCTTCCCTTCTGCCTGCAAGATGGGATCACACTTAAAAAGGTCCATGAATCCATGGAAATGCAACCATGTGAAGTCCGAGTAACTGCCTAGTTAAATAAAGGTTAAATAAAATAAAAATAAAAATATGCCTCCTCCATACGTACAATAACATTATTACACAATAATATGCTTCCTAGTAGGATAAATCCTGTACTTAAGCAACACAAATGTGCAATGGGTGCTTAGAAATCTTAGAAATCTGATCCATTTAAAAACAGCTTAAAGAAGATTAGATTATGACAGTCTTTTTGAGTCTTTTTGTCCTTGATTGAGTGATGTGAGTGTACCCCCTTGAGGGGTCAGTCAGAGCCAACCAGGGCTGAGTTATTACATCACTGCATCAGGCTGGTGTGCTGATTGAGACTAGATGCCCACTCCTTCTGGCTCGGTCGCTGTATCTCTCTCTCTGTTGCTTTCTTTCTCTCTCAGTCTCTCTCTCTCTCTGCATCTGTCTCTCTCGCACGCTCACTGTTCTACACCAGAGTATTGTACCACATGACAGAGGTAAATAGCTCCGACATGCTCAGTAGAAGCCAACGTTATCTTTCCTTAGCCTTGTAAGGGCCGACACCCACCTTAGAGGCTATGTCACACACCTTAAGCAAAGTACGCACGTGAGAAGAAATTGACAGGGCTGTGAAGGGGGTTGGGGTAAAGAGGGGATGGTTGCATAATGCATGATGGCCTTGGGGTGCGACTTCTTTTCTTCCAAATAGTTCATATGACTGATCATCACACAGCCTCAGCTGGTGTGGGGTTGAGGTCGCTTTTTCCACTTTATTTGTGCAAAACAGATAAAGGCACAGTTATTAGATTAAGCATATGCATCATTGATTGTGGCTCTGAGGTCTGCCATGACGTGTGGGGAGTCTCTGGAAAGCTTGGCATTGCAGACACGTCTCCTCTCAGTGTCTTACTAACTAGCTCCTCTCTCCCTACTCTCTGATACTTCACGTCTAGAATAGTGGTTTCCAAACTGTGGGATGCACAGTTTGGAAGGGGGAGGGGGGGGGGCGTCCCACAGTTTGGAAACCACTGTTCTAGACGAGAAGTATCAGAGAGATATCTAGTCAATTTTTTAAATATTTTATTAAGGAAAAAAGTCCAGCTTTCAACTTACTCTTGAAAGTTTCAATAGTTGGGTAGTGCATCATCAGTATTCCTCTTATCATTGCATACATTGGAGAGCTATTTGTAACTTGTTAGAAATGTCCAGATCAACTAGCCCATGTCAGCTAACATTTTTCAGCTAGGTTTTTTAGCCCATAGAGTCACTCAAATTTCACATGAATACACATCAGACATGGAAAAATGTATAGAATTGCATGAACATTTGTATTAAAACTTCAACATTTTCTCTGCATCCCATGACAAAATGTGTAGAATTACAGGAAATAAGCTTTAAAACTGCTAAATGTTTGCTCTGCCAACAAGGTGAACAGTGCTTGTGCCCATAGAAATAGGCAAGGTGCGCGCTGAGGGGGGATGTGGGATGTTCCCCAATGCTGGAAGGGAAGCCTGAGTGAAAAAGTTAGGGAACCCCTGGACTTGAACACTTCCTGATACTGCTCTGGTCTAGAACACTCCCTGATCCTGCTCTAGTCTAGAACACTCCCTGATCCTGCTCTAGAACACTCCTTGGTATTGCTCTAGTCTAGAACACTCTGATACTGCTCTAGTCAAGAAGACTCCCTGATACTGCTCTTGTCTAGAACACTATCTCATACTGCTCTAGTCTAGAACACTCTCTGATACTGCTCTAGTCTAGAACACTCCCTGATATTGCTCTAGTCTAGAACACTCTGATACTGCTCTAGACTAGAACACTCCCTGATACTGCTCTAGTCTAGAACACTTTGATACTGCTCTAGACTAGAACACTCCCTGATACTGCTCTAGTCTAGAACACTCTCTGATAATGCTATATTCTAGAACACTCTCTGATAATGCTCTAGTCTAGAACACGCTCTGTAACAGTCAATAAATAGTTTGAGGCTCGGTGTTGAGATTTGATTTTGAGTGGGTATAGGATCCATCATTGGAATTAGCACTTTTATCTTAAGCTTGAGAAAAGCGTAAATACACAATAGCAATTAGGGGTAAATCAGATAGTCAATTTGTTTTTTGCTGAACGCTGCCTCTGCCTGCAGGCAGGCAAGATACTGAGAAGTCTTGAGCACAAGGCTTCCAGTTATTTGATTTGGGAAAAGCATTTGAAAGAGTTACTAAACTGTCTTTATTGTAAGCTGGAAGCAAGAACCCGCATATTTTGTAAACTAGGCTTTAAGGCTCCCGAGTGGCGCAGCAGTCATAGGCACCGCATCTCAGTGCTAGAGGCGTCACTACAGACACCCTGGTTTGAATCCAGGCTGTATCACAACCGGCCGTGATTGGGAGTCCCATAGGGTGGTGCACAATTGGCCCAGCGTCATCCGGGTTTGGCCGGTGTAGGCCGTCATTGTAAATAAGAATTTGTTCTTAACTGACTTGCCTAGTTAAATAAAAAAATAAAAATACATGTAAGAGGTGTGGTTTGGCAAATGATTGCATGGCTGCAAATCAATCTCAGCAAAAGGTAGCTAAACTTTTAGAAAAAAGGTGCTATCTAGAAACTAAACGTGTTCTTAGCCTGACCCCATAGGAGAACCCTTTGAAGAACCCTTGTTGGTTCCAGGTGAAATCCTTTTTGGTTCCAGGTAGAACCATTTTGGGTTCCATGTTGAACCCTCTGTGGAAAGGGTTCTACATGGAACCCAAAACTGTTATACTTGGAACCAAAAGGCTTCTATTTGGAACCAACAAGGGTTCTTCAAAGTGTTCTCCTATGGGGTCAGGCTAAGAACACTTTTAGTTTCTAGATAGCACCTTTTTTTCTAACAGTTTAACTACCTTTTTTACTGTGCTGATAGTAATCCTCTGTTTGTGAGTCCTAATCCAGGCCATCTAGTCCCCAGAGCACTATGTTGAAAAGATTATTGTTCTTCCTGTTTGGGCTTAGTCAGGCCTAACAGCAGCTGGATGGCAGGACAGCAGGACAGTGTTTCAGAGCCATGTTACTGGGCAGTTAGTAGGTGCTGCTCACACTGGAGATAAGGACAACCATTTTGACCATGCAAAAAATGTAGTGATGTTGACAAGAATTACTATCATTTCAAGTACATGGCATGGCGTGGCACTTCACTTTATAGTATTGTCTAACATCTTTGCATCCCAGCTTCATTTCCATCTCCTAAGCAGGGTTGGGGGGTCAATTCCGTTTCAGGATATTAATGTCCACCTTTTTTTCCTGGAAATTGTTTGAGTTTAGGAGTTGTAATAAAACAGAAATGGAACCTCACCTCAGAATTCCTCCTGTCTGTGGAGGAACAAAAAACACTTTAGAGGCATGTTACGTACTGTATAACCAGCCGGTTTATTCAGTAAAACAAGAACGTTCTGCAGAGAGAGGATATTTCCACTTTCCACTAGTCAGGAATGAGACAGAACCACTGGGGTGAATTGGCCACCTATAACCAACAGACCTTAAATGACTGATTGGATGCCAGGAGGGTCTAAGGCCAGTACCTGCCTACCTGAAAGAGACCATTAGGAAGGGACAAATAGGTAGCCTCGTAATTACCAGACTGATTAAAGCTTCTCTATCAATTCCTGTAGCGAAACAGAATGTACGCTTGCGAGACTTCTGGATAGTTGTACAATATATATGGAAGGAGGGGAGAGAATGCTTTGGCTTTTGCACAAGGTAAAGGTAAAGATAAGAGTGTAGCCTCTCTTTTCAGGCCCTGGACATTTTGTTGCACAAAAAAAGGATGTTCTTTGAGATGGAAGTCTTCACCATCAGTCACATAACAGGGGCAATTGTCCTAGTATGGAGGGGATGAACTCTGTGTCATTTGGCTGACATGAACATGTCCCATAGGGTGAGTTCCAGAATGGCAGGAGGATTATAAATGACATCACCATTGCATGTCTGCCTGTATAAAGAGCAGGCCTGCTGCAGTGCGGTTGACTGAGCAATAGGAGACAAACTCGACAGCAGTCTGAGATCAGGCCTCAGATCAGACCTTTCTCTCTCACACAGCTAGGGATGGCGTGTGTCACAGTCTGACTGGGTTTTTCCTGTGGACCATATTGAGGCTCGTAGTGTGTGTGCTTTACTTCCTCTGCAGTGTGACACACACTCAACGGACAATTACCCCGCCCACACCTCAATGGACCTTTATATCTATCATTGTCACAATTGTAAACGTATGTATTTTTTTGTTGGTTGTTTTGCTTCATTCACACCTGCACTGTTGGAGCTCAGAGCTTAGGAATTTCACTGTACACTGTAACTACACCTGTGCATGTGACTAATTAATCAACCACAAAAACATCTGTAGCACAGAGAAACGGTCTGTAGCACTCAGAGACAAACTGCAGGCAGGCAATGAGAGAGAGATTGAGAGAGAAAGAACAAAAGAGAGCCAGAGAGGAAGGAAAGAGAGATTACAAAGATAGCGAGAGAGTGAGAAAGAGAGAGGGGGGACGGGGTAGGCAGGCGTTTTGTGCGAGCATGATATTAGAAGCCTGATGACGTTAAAGGACATAAGATTAAACCACACACTATGCAGCGTTTCATAATTAGCTTGGCATAATGAAATAGATGCAGAGAAAGCAGAGTGAAAATGTAACCATTCTCCTATTTGTTTAAAATGCTATTTATGCTGCTACGGTGGTAAATATGAAAATAAAGTCTTATTGGCTGCACTTGTCACATTGGACAGTCTTGTACTTCAGCCCCTTTTCAGGTGTCCCAACTTTTCTTTCTACAAAAAAGGGTGACAGTGAGAAGGAGAGAGAGAAAGAGAAAGCATGCCTGCCTCCACAGGACCATGACTGTCATGGTCCCTTCCTTCCCTCGCCCTCTCCATCAGCTGCTAACGCGCCAACAAACAGCGGAACAGAATGCTCTCATTACGGCCTGTGCTCCCAAGTGTATTGTCACCAGGAGCTCAGTGGGTCGCTGCTACCCTCAGGGAAAAGTCATGTTTTCAAGCTGCAGCATCACAAGCTCGTGGAGGTGATGATTTCATGGATGTGAGAGATGATGCTGAGAGGATGCCTTGGCGGTGAGAACAGTGTTTTAGATGTGAGAGATGATGCTGAGAGGATGCCTTGGCGGTGAGAACAGTGTTTTAGATGTGAGAAAAGCTGGGATTTTTATTCCTTATTCCTACCTTATACTGTACAACAATGGATGGATACTTTGTATTGCTACTTCTAAGGTACTCAAGCACTTATATCTTACATTTGACAGATGCTTCTCAATTTTCTTTACCGTCACAAGCTCAGTTAATAGCTGATTGATGATAATCTCTGACTAGTAGCTATGCCAAAGGTGGGATCATTACATTTTACATTTTAGTCATTTAGCAGACGCTCTTATCCAGAGCGACTTACAGTAGTGAATGCGTACATTTCATACAATTTCATACATTTTTTTTTCTGTGCTGGCCCCCCGTGGGAATCGAACCCACAACCCTGGTGTTGCAAACACCATGCTCTACCAACTGAGCTGGTGATGTTGATTCACCTGTAGACAGTAGCAGTGATGTTGATTCACCTGTAGACAGTAGCAGTGACTTTGAACAGTCTCTATCTGGGTCACGTCACATCCTCCTCCGCACACACAAACATGGCAGCTGCTGCCGAGGATCCGTCTCTGAGCTTTATGTTCTCTTCTCTCTCCCAGGCATGCTTTGAAGACACTCTGCAGATGTATTTATAACCCCATCCACAGGCAGACAGCAGATACCTGGGCGGAGTGAGAATACAGAGAAAGACAGTTATGTAACCAGCAACCACAGGAATCACAGCTCTCTCTCTATCAATCTCTTTCTCTCTCTCTCAGCCCCTCTCTCCTGCTCCCTCTCTGCCCCTCTCTCCCTCTCCTTCTCTCTCACTTCAATTCAAGGGGCCTTATTGGCATGGGAAACGTGTTTACAAATAGATAAACAAAGTGAAATGAACAATAAAAAATTAACAGTAAATATTACACAAAAGTTCCAAAAATAATAAAGACATTTCAAATGTCATCTTATGTCTATATACAGTGTCGTAACGTTGAGCAAATAGTTAAACTACAAAAGGAAAAATATGGTTGTATTTACAATGGTGTTTGTTCTTCTCTCTCTCACAGTCTCAGTCTCACAGTCTCACAGTCTCTCTCTCTCTCTCTCTTTCTCTCTCTCTCTCTCTCTCTCTCTCTCTCTCTCTCTCTCTCTCTCTCTCTCTCTCTCTCTCTCTCTCTCTCTCTCTAATCCAGTACTATGGACTACTACAGTAGCTGAGACAATGATGGGGTAATGTAAGTCAATTTGGGATTGGTGCAAATGGAAAGTGCTGCATATGATGCACATTGTCATTGTGAGATGATTTATTCAACAAATGGAAGCAGACGTAGAAAGATGTAAGATGTACAAACAAGAGTGCCATAACATCCTCTCGTGCGCTCAGGTCCCTCTGAAGCCTCTGTATGAGAACACTAATGTGTACCCATTGGCTCCAGTGCAGATAGAGAAAGAATGAGAGTGAAAGAGAGAAAGAGATAGGTTGTGAAACAGAGATATAAGAGAAAGGGAGAAAGAGAGTGAGAGAGAAAGAGAGAGCGAGAGCATGTGTGTGAGAGAGAGAGAATAAAAACAAATCACATTTTGATAAACTCCCATAACTATTGGGTGAAATACCACAGTGTGCCATCACAACAGCAAGATTTGTGACCTGTTGCCACAAGAAAAGGGCAACATGTGAAGAACGGACACCATTGTAAATACAACCCATATTTATATTTATTTATTTCCCCTTTTGTACTTTAACTATTTGCTCATCATTACAACACTGTATATAGACATAATATGACATTTGAAATGTCTCTATTCCTTTGGAACTTTTGTGAGTGTAATGTTTACTGTTCATTTTTTATTATTTATTTCACTTTTGTTTATTATTTATTTCACTTGCTTTGGCAATGTAAAAATATGTTTCCCATGCCAATAAAGCCCTTTGAATTGAGAGAGAGAGGAAGAGAGAGGAAGAGAGAGAAAGAGAGAGAGAGAGAGGGAGAGAGAGAGCATGTAATATGAGCGAGATCCATCTCTCTGCCAGGCGGAGCATTACTGTAAATTAAAAGCAGGGCCTGGTCTATGAGTGACCACTCGTAGCACCCGTCTCAGACCTGTCAGCCACAGCCAGCCAGCATATCAAACTCTTATTCCATTAGTACTTGCAACCCTGTCCATAGCTATAACTCAGACGACAACAGGGGCGTAATTTAATTTTGGACAGATCGGGTCGACCCGCCGCTCCGTCACCCTCTCTCTCTTATCTTTCGTCCCCGGGCCATCTTATCTCTCCAGCCCACAGCAGGTGCCGCTGCCACGCCGGAGGGGGCGAGAGGAGGGGGGAGGGAGGGGAGGAGAGAGAAAGGGGGATCATTGAGGATCTGATCTGCCGATGAGTCTTCAGTGCAGTTAAATGGCGGTGTGGATGCAGTTTAATGATCTCAATTGACAATCTCACTCTACAATCTCCCTAAACAATCTCACAGTGGGTGTTTATGTGGAAGGAGGAGTGTGTTTAATGCTGTTATCCACAAAGCAGAGCACCTCAGGTGGCAGTTTCACCTGACAGGTTTACAAGGCACTATGCCTGTCAGAGAGAAAGATTAAAAGCAACGATGTAAAGCATTCAATGACAATAGCAGTGGGTAGATGTTATTGGAAACCCAATGATGCATGCTGTTTTAATTGAATGATAGTTTGCAATATTCACCTGTCTCCCTTGTTACATTAACTATACAGAGAGTCTACTTCAAAAAAGGGGTCAGGATTATGCAACAGAGTATTCAGGAATATGCAATAGTTGAACATACAACTATTGCATTACAGAGTGCCAGGTGCCCCAGCTTCTGTGAAGGACACAGAGCTATGGCATGCAATCATTCTGCACATTGTGCTGCCATAAGCAAGTAAGCAATATGGTACCCAGTTCATTCAACTTGATCACACTGTAATTCACCCCATGGTCACTCTGCCTGCCAAGGGCACATCTCTACTGTATGACATTGAGTTCCCCCCATCACAGAAAATGCAGCATCATTCCTCCTTTTGGTATTCCCTCCGCACTGCCGCTAGAGATACTTACTTTTTACACAGCAATGAATCTATTTTGATGACAAGTGGCAATGAAATGCACATTTGACATTTAAATTGGATGCGTTGTTGGCGGACTGAGCTACATTTGAGAGTTATCTCTGGTGGCTGGGGCTGGGGATGTGAGCAGCACTGCGACATCGCTGAGAAAAAGACAGACGGACAGACAGGCAGACAAACAGGCATGCAAGCAGACAGGAAGGTAGGCAGGGAAGCAAGCATGCAGATAGGCAGGCAAGCAGTCAGGCAGGTAGGCAGACAGGCAGGTAGGCAGACAGGCAGGTAAGCATAAAAGCAGACAGGCAGGTAGGTAGACAGGCAGGTAGACAGGCAAGCAGACAGGCAGGTAGGCAGACAGGCAGGTAGGCAGACAAGCAGACAGGCAGGTAGGCAGGCAAGCGGACAGGCAGATAGGCAGGCAGGCAGACAAGCAGACAGGCAGGTAGAAAGGTAGCACGCAATGCTGTCACTCTGTTAGAGACAAAACACTATCCTAGAACAGAACACAGACAGATGCATGTCTGTGTCACACTCCAGTCCCGTGCGTGTGATCTGTGATCTGTGTGCATGTGTCAGATGGTCAGAGAGTGACGGAGAGGGATCTCTCTCACATGCAGATGTTAATTTCTCTCGTCCACTGTGGCCTCCAGCAGCTGTTGGATAATCCACTTGAGCCAGCCTTCTATTAAGCTTTTAAAAGCCGGTATAAACTGTCCATTTTGAAATAACCATTTCACATCAATCTGCACTCCCGCAGCTTTTCAACTCGGCTGCAGCAGCAGCTACCTTGGTCCTGCTGTTGCTGCGGCAGAACTTTATGACATCAGAGAGAGAGAGAGCAAGAGCAAGTATGTGTGGAAGAAAGAGAGCGGGAGAGAGGGAGTGAGTTTGAGCTCTACAAAAATGGAGGCATGATACATTTCGCTGCATACTTCTTTTTTGACAGATCATTATCTTGACAAGGTAGAGTCACCAGAATAATCATGCTGTTGCCTCCAAATGTGCCACCAGCATGACAAGTCAATTTGTTACATTTGCAAATGGGTCTGCTATGGCAATTAGGCTGGGTAGAGAATGGTAGCTTATCTGCTACGCAGAACCCCTCTCTCCTAAATGCCAAACTTTGACTGGGCCACAAAGGATTTACCCTGACAACTAATGAACTCTGGGAGCCGTGCGCACACTCCAGTCCTGGGGTTTAACAGGGTTCTCTGACAGGCCATGTACAATTTTAGATTCTGAGTTTAACACCCTTTGTCTGCATTTTTAAGCCCCTAACCTCCAGCCCTGCACATAGAAATTTGGAAGCCGAGTCATTGGATGTGGAATGTGGTTTTTGACCGTGGGGGATATGCTAGTGCAGACAGAGAGTTGTGGAGTCTCACAGTGTTTGGTGCTCTATGTCTTCGTGCTCTATGTCTGTGCTGTAAGCCATTATGTGTGTATGTGTGTGTTCTATGCCCATCTTTGAGCAGATTTTTGTCATGAGCAGACCAAATATGGGTCAGATGAGTCTCCTCTTCCTCCTCGTGATGTCTGACCTACAAAATGAGAGTCTGTGGGATAGCAGTGATTATGGTAGCTCTGTGCTCCTACACATGTCCATATTAACCCCACAAACATGGCAGGCTCACTCTGCCAATGAAAATAACCCCCCAGGTGAGACTGGTCCCACTTCCTCGGCCCTGCAGTGCAGAACTCCGCCTTGGATGAGGTCAATTGGTGAATTTCTTATGTTGCTTTAGTGCTATGTTATTATGCATTATGTATGAATATGCAGTGATTACATAATGCAGTGAAGAAAATAGATGGAAACAGAGGAGTAATAAAGTTGACAATTTCTTATCATTAATTATAAACTGGGTGTATCAAGCCCTGAATGCTGATTGGCTGACAGACGTGGTATATCAGACCGTATACCACAAGTATGACAAAACATTTATTTCTACTGCTCTAATTACATTGGTAACCAGTTTATAATAGCAATAAGGCACCTCGGGGGTTTGTGATATATGGCCAATATACCACGGCTAAGGGATGTGTCCAGGCTCTCCGCGTTGCGTCTTGCTTAGGAAGAGCCCTTAGCCGTGGTGTATCGGCCATATACCACACCCCCTCGGGCCTTATTGCTTAATTATTCAACCTGCCCTATCTCTTTGTAGTGTAATGAATGGTCACTAGTAGTTCTATTTCTTTACTTGCACTTCTTGGCATAAGTTCAACCTTGAGGCTTGGATGCATATAATTAGTGTGTAAATGAATAATTCACAGCCACACACACAGCCAAAGCAATCAATTAGTCACCATTTGTATTGGCATTGTTGTCTCTATAACTAATGCCGCCAGGTTGACTGGGGAATTTCTGATGCTTCTGATTTACACGGTATGTCAATGGTGAGATCGATACGGGGACTGTGTCCGTCTGCTCTCTGTTAAAACAGACCATCATTTGGCGCTGATGGAAGAAAGGGATTCTGTGTCTCATGTTACAGGATGGGGAGAGAGAGAGAGTGTGTGTGGCAGAGTTCGGGCAGTTGTTAGTTAGACAGACAGTGCAGAAGAAGAACAAGAACAAGAAGAACAAGAACAAGAAGAAGAACAAGAGTGTATTTAGGGATGTCAGTTGCAGGGGAGGGACTGAAAAGGAGAGTGCATCTCCAAAGCTACTCACACCTTATCCCCTCCTCAGTCGAGCAGCAGAGTGGCAGTCAGGCTTAACCTCTGCCCTCTGGGCAGGTAGGCCCACTGAGAGAGAAAAGACAGAGAGAGAAATTCTAATTGGGTGAAACTTACTGGGATACAGAAAAGTTTGATTGGAGCAGACTCCGAAGCAGACATTGTGGCACTGAGCTGACAGTTACATTGCTTGTTCACTCTTTGGTCCTTTAAAACGTCTTCGGGATTGGTGTCCCTTCCACGGGACGGTTGAGCTAACATAGGCTAATGCGATTAGCATGAGGTTGTAAGTAACATGAAAATTTTCCAGGACATAGACATATCTGATATTGGCAGAAAGCTTAAATTCTTGTTAGTCTAACTGCACTGTCCAATTGACAGTAGATATTACAGTGAAAGAAAACCATGCTATTGTTTGAGGAGAATACACAATTTGAACATGAAAAGTTGTTAATGAACAAATGACGTACATTTGGGCAGTCTTGATACAAAATTTTGAACAGAAATGCAATGGTTCATTGGATCAGTATAAAACTTTGCACATACACTGCTGCCATCTACTGGCCAAAATCTAAATTGAACCTGGGCTGGAATAATACATTATGGCCTTTCTCTTGCATTTCAAAGATGATGGTACAAAAAAATACAAAAGAACGGTTTTTTTTTTTCTTTGTATTATCTTTTACCAGATCTATTGTGCTATATTCTCCTATATTACTTTCACATTTCCACAGACTTCAAAGTGTTTCCTTTCAAATGGTACCAATAAAATGCATATCCTTGCTTCAGGGCCTGAGCTACAGGCAGTTAGATTTAGGTATGAAATTTTAGGCAAAAATTGAAAAAAAGGGGAGGATCCTTAATTAAGAACCAAAAAGGGTTATTCAAAGCATTTTCCTATGGTGATAGCCAAAAAACCCTTTTAGGTTCTAGATAGCACCTTTTTTCTAAGAGTGTGTGAAGGAGACTGGGCCTGTTATAGCAGCTATAGGAACAAGGGAAATCATTGTGTGTGAAGGAGACTGGGCCTGTTATAGCAGCTATAGGAACAAGGGAAATCATTGTGTGTATGAAGGGGACTGGGCCTGTTATAGCAGCTATAGGAACAAGGGAAATCATTGTGTGTGAAGGGGACTGGGCCTGTTATAGCAGCTATAGGAACAAGGGAAATCATTGTGTGTATGAAGGGGACTGGGCCTGTTATAGCAGCTATAGGAACAAGGGAAATCATTGTGTGTGAAGGGGACTGGGCCTGTTATAGCAGCTATAGGAACAAGGGAAATCATTGTGTGTGAAGGGGACTGGGCCTGTTATAGCAGCTATAGGAACAAGGGAAATCATTGTGTGTAGAGGGGACTGGGCCTGTTATAGCAGCTATAGGAACAAGGGAAATCATTGTGTGTATGAAGGGGACTGGGCCTGTTATAGCAGCTAAAGGAACAAGGGAAATCATTGTGTGTATGAAGGGGACTGGGCCTGTTATAGCAGCTATAGGAACAAGGGAAATCATTGTGTGTATGAAGGGGACTGGGCCTGTTATAGCAGCTATAGGAACAAGGGAAATCATTGTGTGTCTGAAGGGGACTGGGCCTGTTATAGCAGCTATAGGAACAAGGGAAATCATTGTGTGTGAAGGGGACTGGGCCTGTTATAGCAGCTATAGGAACAAGGGAAATCATTATGTGAAGGGGACTGGGCCTGTTATAGCAGCTAAAGGAACAAGGGAAATCATTGTGTGTATGAAGGGGACTGGGCCTGTTATAGCAGCTAAAGGAACAAGGGAAATCATTGTGTGTGAAGGGGACTGGGCCTGTTATAGCAGCTATAGGAACAAGGGAAATCATTGTGTGTATGAAGGGGACTGGGCCTGTTATAGCAGCTAAAGGAACAAGGGAAATCATTGTGTGTGAAGGGGACTGGGCCTGTTATAGCAGCTATAGGAACAAGGGAAATCATTGTGTGTGGAGGGGACTGGGCCTGTTATAGCAGCTATAGGAACAAGGGAAATCATTGTGTGTCTGAAGGGGACTGGGCCTGTTATAGCAGCTATAGGAACAAGGGAAATCATTGTGTGTGGAGGGGACTGGGCCTGTTATAGCAGCTATAGGAACAAGGGAAATCATTGTGTGTATGAAGGGGACTGGGCCTGTTATAGCAGCTATAGGAACAAGGGAAATCATTGTGTGTAGAGGGGACTGGGCCTGTTATAACAGCTATAGGAACAAGGGAAATCATTGTGTGTAGAGGGGACTGGGCCTGTTATAGCAGCTATAGGAACAAGGGAAATCATTGTGTGTATGAAGGGGACTGGGCCTGTTATAGCAGCTATAGGAACAAGGGAAATCATTATGTGAAGGGGACTGGGCCTGTTATAGCAGCTATAGGAACAAGGGAAATCATTATGTGAAGGGGACTGGGCCTGTTATTGCAGCTATAGGAACAAGGGAAATCATTATGTGAAGGGGACTGGGCCTGTTATAGCAGCTATAGGAACAAGGGAAATCATTATGTGAAGGGGACTGGGCCTGTTATAGCAGCTATAGGAACAAGGGAAATCATTGTGTGTAGAGGGGACTGGGCCTGTTATAGCAGCTATAGGAACAAGGGACATCATTATGTGAAGGGGACTGGGCCTGTTATAGCAGCTAAAGGAACAAGGGACATCATTATGTGAAGGGGACTGGGCCTGTTATAGCAGCTATAGGAACAAGGGAAATCATGTGAAGGGGACTGGGCCTGTTATAGCAGCTATAGGAACAAGGGAAATCATTATGTGAAGGGGACTGGGCCTGTTATAGCAGCTAAAGGAACAAGGGAAATCATTGTGTGTATGAAGGGGACTGGGCCTGTTATAGCAGCTAAAGGAACAAGGGAAATCATTGTGTGTAGAGGGGACTGGGCCTGTTATAGCAGCTATAGGAACAAGGGAAATCATTGTGTGTATGAAGGGGACTGGGCCTGTTATAGCAGCTATAGGAACAAGGGAAATCATTATGTGAAGGGGACTGGGCCTGTTATAGCAGCTATAGGAACAAGGGAAATCATTATGTGAAGGGGACTGGGCCTGTTATTGCAGCTATAGGAACAAGGGAAATCATTATGTGAAGGGGACTGGGCCTGTTATAGCAGCTATAGGAACAAGGGAAATCATTATGTGAAGGGGACTGGGCCTGTTATAGCAGCTATAGGAACAAGGGAAATCATTGTGTGTAGAGGGGACTGGGCCTGTTATAGCAGCTATAGGAACAAGGGACATCATTATGTGAAGGGGACTGGGCCTGTTATAGCAGCTAAAGGAACAAGGGAAATCATTGTGTGTCTGAAGGGGACTGGGCCTGTTATAGCAGCTAAAGGAACAAGGGAAATCATTGTGTGTAGAGGGGACTGGGCCTGTTATAGCAGCTAAAGGAACAAGGGAAATCATTGTGTGTGAAGGAGACTGGGCCTGTTATAGCAGCTATAGGAACAAGGGAAATCATTGTGTGTGAAGGGGACTGGGCCTGTTATAGCAGCTATAGGAACAAGGGAAATCATTGTGTCTGAAGGGGACTGGGCCTGTTATAGCAGCTAAAGGAACAAGGGAAATCATTGTGTGTGAAGGGGACTGGGCCTGTTATAGCAGCTAAAGGAACAAGGGAAATCATTGTGTGTGAAGGGGACTGGGCCTGTTATAGCAGCTATAGGAACAAGGGAAATCATTGTGTGTGAAGGGGACTGGGCCTGTTATAACAGCTATAGGAACAAGGGAAATCATTGTGTGTATGAAGGGGACTGGGCCTGTTATAGCAGCTATAGGAACAAGGGAAATCATTGTGTGTGAAGGGGACTGGGCCTGTTATAACAGCTATAGGAACAAGGGAAATCATTGTGTGTATGAAGGGGACTGGGCCTGTTATAGCAGCTATAGGAACAAGGGAAATCATTGTGTGTGGAGGGGACTGGGCCTGTTATAGCAGCTATAGGAACAAGGGAAATCATTGTGTGTAGAGGGGACTGGGCCTGTTATAGCAGCTATAGGAACAAGGGAAATCATTGTGTGTCTGAAGGGGACTGGGCCTGTTATAGCAGCTATAGGAACAAGGGAAATCATGTGAAGGGGACTGGGCCTGTTATAGCAGCTATAGGAACAAGGGAAATCATTGTGTGTGAAGGGGACTGGGCCTGTTATAGCAGCTATAGGAACAAGGGAAATCATGTGAAGGGGACTGGGCCTGTTATAGCAGCTATAGGAACAAGGGAAATCATTGTGTGTGAAGGGGACTGGGCCTGTTATAGCAGCTAAAGGAACAAGGGAAATCATTGTGTGTGAAGGGGACTGGGCCTGTTATAGCAGCTATAGGAACAAGGGAAATCATTGTGTGTATGAAGGGGACTGGGCCTGTTATAGCAGCTATAGGAACAAGGGAAATCATTATGTGAAGGGGACTGGGCCTGTTATAGCAGCTAAAGGAACAAGGGAAATCATTGTGTGTCTGAAGGGGACTGGGCCTGTTATAGCAGCTATAGGAACAAGGGAAATCATTGTGTCTGAAGGGGACTGGGCCTGTTATAGCAGCTATAGGAACAAGGGAAATCATTGTGTGTGTGAAGGGGACTGGGCCTGTTATAGCAGCTAAAGGAACAAGGGAAATCATTGTGTGTAGAGGGGACTGGGCCTGTTATTGCAGCTATAGGAACAAGGGAAATCATTGTGTGTGAAGGGGACTGGGCCTGTTATAGCAGCTAAAGGAACAAGGGAAATCATTATGTGAAGGGGACTGGGCCTGTTATAGCAGCTATAGGAACAAGGGAAATCATTATGTGAAGGGGACTGGGCCTGTTATAGCAGCTATAGGAACAAGGGAAATCATTGTGTGTAGAGGGGACTGGGCCTGTTATAGCAGCTATAGGAACAAGGGACATCATTATGTGAAGGGGACTGGGCCTGTTATAGCAGCTAAAGGAACAAGGGACATCATTATGTGAAGGGGACTGGGCCTGTTATAGCAGCTATAGGAACAAGGGAAATCATGTGAAGGGGACTGGGCCTGTTATAGCAGCTATAGGAACAAGGGAAATCATTGTGTGTGAAGGGGACTGGGCCTGTTATAGCAGCTATAGGAACAAGGGAAATCATTGTGTGTGGAGGGGACTGGGCCTGTTATAGCAGCTATAGGAACAAGGGAAATCATTGTGTCTGAAGGGGACTGGGCCTGTTATAGCAGCTAAAGGAACAAGGGAAATCATTGTGTGTGAAGGAGACTGGGCCTGTTATAGCAGCTATAGGAACAAGGGAAATCATTGTGTGTGAAGGGGACTGGGCCTGTTATAGCAGCTATAGGAACAAGGGAAATCATTGTGTGTATGAAGGGGACTGGGCCTGTTATAGCAGCTATAGGAACAAGGGAAATCATTGTGTGTGAAGGAGACTGGGCCTGTTATAGCAGCTATAGGAACAAGGGAAATCATTGTGTCTGAAGGGGACTGGGCCTGTTATAGCAGCTATAGGAACAAGGGAAATCATTGTGTGTAGAGGGGACTGGGCCTGTTATAACAGCTATAGGAACAAGGGAAATCATTGTGTGTAGAGGGGACTGGGCCTGTTATAGCAGCTATAGGAACAAGGGAAATCATTGTGTGTATGAAGGGGACTGGGCCTGTTATAGCAGCTATAGGAACAAGGGAAATCATTGTGTGTAGAGGGGACTGGGCCTGTTATAGCAGCTATAGGAACAAGGGAAATCATTGTGTGTCTGAAGGGGACTGGGCCTGTTATAGCAGCTATAGGAACAAGGGAAATCATTGTGTGTGAAGGGGACTGGGCCTGTTATAGCAGCTAAAGGAACAAGGGAAATCATTATGTGAAGGGGACTGGGCCTGTTATAGCAGCTATAGGAACAAGGGAAATCATTGTGTGTGAAGGGGACTGGGCCTGTTATAGCAGCTAAAGGAACAAGGGAAATCATTGTGTGTAGAGGGGACTGGGCCTGTTATAGCAGCTATAGGAACAAGGGAAATCATTGTGTGTGGAGGGGACTGGGCCTGTTATAGCAGCTATAGGAACAAGGGAAATCATTGTGTGTGAAGGGGACTGGGCCTGTTATAACAGCTATAGGAACAAGGGAAATCATTGTGTGTATGAAGGGGACTGGGCCTGTTATAGCAGCTATAGGAACAAGGGAAATCATTGTGTGTGAAGGGGACTGGGCCTGTTATAACAGCTATAGGAACAAGGGAAATCATTGTGTGTATGAAGGGGACTGGGCCTGTTATAGCAGCTATAGGAACAAGGGAAATCATTGTGTGTAGAGGGGACTGGGCCTGTTATAGCAGCTATAGGAACAAGGGAAATCATTGTGTGTCTGAAGGGGACTGGGCCTGTTATAGCAGCTATAGGAACAAGGGAAATCATTGTGTGTGAAGGAGACTGGGCCTGTTATAGCAGCTATAGGAACAAGGGAAATCATTGTGTGTGAAGGGGACTGGGCCTGTTATAGCAGCTATAGGAACAAGGGAAATCATTGTGTGTATGAAGGGGACTGGGCCTGTTATAGCAGCTATAGGAACAAGGGAAATCATTGTGTGTGAAGGGGACTGGGCCTGTTATAGCAGCTATAGGAACAAGGGAAATCATTGTGTGTGGAGGGGACTGGGCCTGTTATAGCAGCTATAGGAACAAGGGAAATCATTGTGTGTGAAGGGGACTGGGCCTGTTATAGCAGCTATAGGAACAAGGGAAATCATTGTGTGTGGAGGGGACTGGGCCTGTTATAGCAGCTATAGGAACAAGGGAAATCATTGTGTGTGAAGGGGACTGGGCCTGTTATAGCAGCTAAAGGAACAAGGGAAATCATTGTGTGTAGAGGGGACTGGGCCTGTTATAGCAGCTAAAGGAACAAGGGAAATCATTGTGTGTGGAGGGGACTGGGCCTGTTATAGCAGCTATAGGAACAAGGGAAATCATTGTGTGTGGAGGGGACTGGGCCTGTTATAGCAGCTAAAGGAACAAGGGAAATCATTGTGTGTGGAGGGGACTGGGCCTGTTATAGCAGCTAAAGGAACAAGGGAAATCATTGTGTGTGAAGGGGACTGGGCCTGTTATAGCAGCTATAGGAACAAAGGACATCATTTCGATACCATGTGCTTTAGCAACAAGCTTTGACGACTACGGTGGGATTTCACACTTGTATTATCTGCAAACTTCAGAATCCATGATACAGTGCATTCAGAAAGTATGCAGACCCCTTGACTTTTTCCAAATTTTGTTACATTATAGCCTTATTATGAAATAGTTTTTTCTCTTCATCAATCTACAGACAATAACCCATAATGACAGTGCAAAAACAGGTTTTTAGACGTTTCTGCAAATGTATTAAAATAAAAAACTGAAACTGTACATGTCGAAAAACAGATTGTAAAAGATTCAATCAGTATGGAGTCAGAGTGATGTCAGAACAGGTTCAAAGGTGAGGGTTCATTGGGACGGTTCTAAGATAATTTGGTAGATGGAATGAAGGAGAGGTAGTAGGGATGTGTATGCAGTTAAAACCCTGTGGATTGTGGTCAGGAAATACTTAATGCTCTGTAATGATTTATGAACTCCAAGGCTTTTTCATCTTTAAGTCTTTATGAAGGAGAAGATGATGGATGGACCAATCTGCCGGTCGGGTTGGTGATGATTTTCTGATGTCATACTATGCATGAAACCAATGATAGTGTTTGGTCGTTTTTTTCAATAGCATCTCAAGTGTTAGAGAAATAACATGCAAGCTTTGCACTGATTCAGACTTATAGCAAATCTGACCTCTAGACATCCCCACCCAGGAAGTATGGCCTATTTTTGCTGTGTTAACTTGATGTCCTGTAATGGAATATATTTACAGTGGTCCCAGGGTAATATCTCAGGGCCACTGCGAGGATACATTACTATTAATTTATAGACGTTGACAGGCCACGTCATTACAAGAGCAAGAGTGTCAACATGGTTTAGAGGCTGGAGATGGCTTAGGCTGGACGGAGAAAGAGAGAGGGAGAGGGAGGGAGAGAAAGAGAGAGAATGAGAGAGAGGGGGGAGAAGAAGAGAGAGAAGGAGAGAGAGAGGAGAGAGAGAGAGAGAGAGAGAATGAGAGAATGAGAGAATGAGAGAATGAGAGAGAGAATGAGTGAGAAAGAGAGAATGAGCGAGAAAGAGAGCGATAGAGAGACACAGAGAGAGAAAGGGAGAGAGGAAGGCTTAGAGAGAGAGTGTACAGCAGTTCTGAACTGTGTGTCCAGGGTTTGAAAGAGTATTGGCGGAGGTTAAATCAGCAGCCAGGCTGTGGGATGTTTGCATGCTTGACCTCGGTGTCGGGTAATCCCCCTGCCTCTGCCATCCCATCGAAGATTATACATTTCAGATACATGGTGCTCATGTTGGGAGACTGGGGCTCACTGCTCAAAGTGTAGAGGGAAAATCATGCATCAGAAAATATGGCATAGAGGAAAATATACATACACCCATACATATACATGGACACGCATGCGTTCATACACATACATGCATACATTCACACGCATGCACACTTGAATAAAAAAAAAAACATTTAAAAAAACATGTTTTGGAAAATCTAAAAAATTCATAGCAGATTACATTCTAAGCCAAAGGCTAAAAATGGGGTTCAAATGCAGATTTTTAAACTGTGGTGGATTACTGTATTTTAAGGTGGTATTACAATGGGAATAAAAAGCATGAACTGCACTGATATGATGGCAGGTAGCCTAGCAGTTAAGAGCTTTGGGCCAGTAACCGAAAGGTTGCTAATTCGAATCCCCAAGCAGACTAGGTGCTCTTGAGCAAGGCATAAGAGTCTCTGCTAAATCAGTGGTTCCCAAGCAGGGGTAATAGAACCCCTGCGGGTACTTGGCCTATCCACAGGGGTACTTGAGAAGACTCATGAGACCATAGGGTTACTGGTAAAATGCACATGAGGGGGTACTTCAGGGGTACCTGGGCAGAGCAACATTCAGCTGGTGGTACAGTAAATGAAAATGGTTGGGAACTACTGTCCTAAATGACTAATATGTTCATCAAAGCAGTGAGATTGGGGCATGTTTTTGGTCTTAATCCATGTGAAAGAGAGCACTGCTTTATATTCAGGGAGCTTTAGGTTCAGGTATGGATTGACTGTATAGGTTCAACAATGCAGCTAAATGTTGTAATCCTCGGTGCAACTCAAACTACATGAAAATTAAAATTAAATGTTTGCTTATCCAATTTGGCAGGTAATGCGTCTTTAGGGAAATGTTCCAAGTTTCAAAGGATTACTGTGCGGTGTGAGAGCAATTTGGTTGCTATTTGACTTTGTCTCCTTGCTTTTAAGATTAGAGTATTATGCCGTTGGAGCTCCCGATACAGAAACACAACTGACTGAGCTATTATGACCAGCCCGTAGCTAATGCTACATGTTCATCATCAGAAATGTATTTACAAATAAATCACTATTCTTCACAGTGCTGTCAATGTGCAGTCGTGGGAGCACACTTTTGGCCTTACCCTCAATTTTCTAGTAGATGGTTTGTTTTGGCTCATATCAAGAGTAAGTTAGAGGAGGTGTCAGACTCTGAAGAGGAAGTGCACATTGTCTCTGTCCCTGCTGAGGGTGCTGACTTGGCCCACAGGACACTTATTTATTTGGTAAATTTCCTGAATAGATAATCCACTGCCAGCGGGAAAGGGTACAGCATGTTACTGTTAGAATACATCAACATTGACAGGACTGGCCCTGGATGGCTACAAACAAGACGGAGCCCCATCCAGCTGCTCAGGGCCAATGCAGGCCTAACTTGACTTGAGATGTTCTTTGTGCTAAACTAGAGTGTTCCAGTGGATGATTTACACAAAACGTTATCAGCTGTTTCAAATGTACTGTCTCTCAGTCCAAGCTGCTTTAGAATGCATGTATTACCCGACCTTACCCCGGCCCAACTGTAGCTCATGGGTATGGATGAGCTCCACTTAACCTCTATGGTTCATTCATTCAGCACCTCCTAATATCTGAGAACAAGCTGAAGAAAAGATGCACCACTTTGGCTGCACATGAATAGTGATTCTGCAGCTGTCTGATCACATCAGTGTTGTGCACAGGTTTGACTGATAAACAGTGAGGCAGGCTTTGCATGTAAATGAAGAAGGAAGCAGACTGGTACTGAGCAGGATTTGTGATGCCCCCATTCTGTTCTATTGTTCTGTTCTAGCTAATACCGTTCAAGTAGATTCCTTCTGTAGCTAATTTAACTAACAGCGTTGCAATTGTGAATGGCTGATCTTTTGACTGGTCTTTTAGTTAGTATCTCTCCACAGAGACCACCAGTGTAACTTTTTGAAAGAGACAAAAGATTTATTGCTGTTTTCACAGCCCTATCCCCCAGACTCCTCTCTTCTCTCTCCATCCAATCAATAAAGGGCTGTGTCTCTTCTGCTGCTTGGCACTCTCCCAACAAGTGTGTTGGCTCATCTACTCAGGTACTGTTGTGTTTCAGTGTTTTAAAACACCACAGGGATTAAGGTCTTGTGTTTGTGTGGTTTTCTGCTTGTCTCTATACTGATGTGATTATCTACACCGGATATATTACACAGATTACAACAAATGGACAATGCCTTGACGCGGTGTCACAATCGTAAGCATTTTCAACCTCTCCCTGAACCAGTCTGTAATACCTACATGTTTCAAGCAGACCACCATAGCCCCTGTGCCCAAGAACACCAAGGTAACCTTTCTAAATTACTATCGCCCCGTAGCACTCACATCTGTAGCCATGAAATGCTTTCAAAGGCTGGTCATGGCTCACATCAACACCATTATCCCAGACAAAGGAGCTGATTGTGGACTACAAGAAACTGAGGGCCAAGCATGCCCCCATCCACATCAATGGGACTGTAGGGTCGAGAGCTTAAAGTTCCTCGGTGTCCACATCACTAAAGAATTAACATGGTCCACACACACCAACACAATTGTGAAGAAGGGATGACAATGCCTCTTCCCCTTCAGGAGGCTGAAAAGATTTGATATGGGCCTTCAGATCCTCAAAAAGTTCTACAGCTGCACTATTAAGAGCATCTTGACTGGCTGCATCACTGCTTGGCGTTGGCACTACTTGGCATCCGATCGCAAGGCACTACAGTGGGTGGTGCATACGGCCCATTACGTAACTGGGACCGAGATCCATGCCATCCGGGACCTCTATACCAGGCGGTGTCAAGAGGAAGGTCCTAAAAACTGTCAAAGACTCCAGCCAACCAAGTCACAGACTGTTCTCTTTGCTACCGCAAGGCAAGCGGTACCGATCGGACAATTCTGGAACTGACCGGACCCTGAACAGCTTCTACACCCAAGCCATAATATAGCTACATAGTTAGTTAAATAGTTAACCAAGTAGCTACCTGGACTATCTGCATTGAGCCTCTTTGCACTAACTCTGTTGACTAATCACATACGCTGCTGCTACTGTTAATTATTTATCTGGTTGCCTAGTCACTTTACCCCTACCTATACAGTAAATTTTGAAAGTATTCACACCCCTTGATTTTTTAAACATTTTGTTATGTTATAGCCTGAATTTAAAATGGTTTAAATTCAGATTTTGTGTCACTGGCCTATACAGTGTCAAAGTGAAATTATATTTTTCAAAATGTACACTATTCAATACACTAATACACTATTCAAACCCTTTGTTATGGCAAGCCTAAATATGTTCAGGAGTATGAATTTGCTTAACAAATCACGTAAGTTGCATGGACTTACTCACTCTGTGTGCAATAATAGTGTTTAACATGACTTTATTATGACCAGCTCCTGTCTGTACCCCACACATACAATTATCTGTTAGGTCACTCAGTCAATCAGTGAATTTCAAAGACTGATTCAACCACAAAGACCAGGGAGGTTTTCAATGCCTCGCAAAGAAGGGCACCTATTGGTAGATGGGTAAAAATGTGATGGGAAAAGCTAAGGTGTCACGTCCTGACCAGTAAAAGGGGTTATTTGTCATTGTAGTTTGGTCAGGGCGTGGCAGGGGGTGTTCGTTTTGTGTGTTTTGGTGTTTTTGGTTTAGGTTCTATATTTTCTATTTCTATGTTGGGTTTTTGGTAGGACCTCCAATTAGAGACAGCTGGTTGTCGTTGTCTTTAATTGGAGGCCATATTTAGTTGTGGTTTGTTTCACTTGTGTTTTGTGGGTGGTTATTTCCTGTATAGTCTGTGCACCTTATGGGACTGTTTCATCGTACGTTTATTTTATTTAAGTGTTATCTTTAAATAAATTAAGTATGAGGACTTTACCCACTGCGCATTGGTCCTATCCTTACGACGCCCATGACATAAGGATGGATCAACAACATTGTAGTTACACCACAATACTAACCTAATTGACAGAGTGAAAAGAAGAAAGCCTGGCCAGAATAAAAATATTAATGCATCCTGTTTGCAACAAGGCTCTAAAGTAATACTGTAAAAGATGTGGCAAAGCAATTAACTTTTTGTCCTGAACACAAAGGGTTATGTTTGTGGCAAATCCAATACAACACATTACTGAGTAACACTCTTCATATTTTCAGACATAGTGGTGGCTGCATCATGTTATGTGTATGCTTGTAATCATTAAGGACTGGGGAGTTTTTAAGGATAAAAAAATAAACAGAATGGAGCTAAGCACAGGCAAATTCCTAGAGGTAATCCTGGTTCAGTCTGCTTTCCACCAGACACTGGGAGATGAATTCCTAAAACACAAGGCCAAATCTAACTGGAGTTGCTTACCAAGAAGACAGTGAATGTTCCTGCGTGGCAGGGTTAAAGGCTTGACTGAAATCTGCTATTGAAAATGGTTGTCTAGCAATGATCAACAACAAATTTGACAGAACTTGAAGAACTTTGAAAAGAATAATGGGCAAGTGTTGCACAATCCAGGTGTGGAAAGCTCTTAAAGACTTATCCAGAAAGACTCACAGCTGTAATCAATGCCAAAGGCGCTTCTACAAAGTATTGACTCAGGGGTGTGAATACTTATGAACATTTGATATTTAACATGTGACAAATACATTTAGATTTTATTCGATTTTTTATTTGAGATGGGCGTTTTATGTTTTTCATTATATTCATGTTAGCTGACGGTGAAAGTATTGGATTTTCTGTTTTGTTATTTCAGTCAGTTTGTGCATAGTTAATGCTTTAAACATCATTGGGAGATAGGACTGGATAGTGTCAGCGAGCGAGCTGAGGACCCACAACCACACTGCAGGGACCTTAAGAGGCAAAGGAAGGGAGAGTGGTCTTAAGACTATGAAGCCTCATCCTTAATGGGTGCATTAATCAAAATGTGCTGTGGCACCAAGGACTCAGAGGACACGTTGTATGAGGGGACCATTATCATGAGCTCACACACTGTAGTCTTAATTAAATAGAATGTATAGTCACACACACCTCTCACTAAACAGCCTCCTTCTCTAGTATTTTCTCCCTCTCTCCATGTTCTACTGTGGAGGTAGAGGGTGATCTTTGAGCAACTTTCAGGACCAATTAGGGTTAATTGCCTTGTGCAAGGTCACATCAACATATTTTTAACCTAGTCGGCTCAGGGATTCAAACCAGCAACCTTTGTGTTACTGGCCCAATGCTCGTAATCACTAGACTACCTGCCACCCTGTTATGCAGTGCAGCAAAGCTGAGTGGGAGAATCAGTTCACAACTAAAGAGTGTGGATGTCCTTTCCTGGCGAGATCAATATTGTAGGTAAAGGATGAACAGGGAGACTGTATGTAAATCTGACAGAGGTCAAATCAATCTACCTGCACACACACACCATACACACACACACACACACACACACACACACACACACACACACACAGAGAGATAGAACAGGAAGGGAGACTCTTTCTAACAACACATTCTCTCTTTCTCGATTTCTTAACTCAATAAAAATCTATGTCATTTACGATAATTGTATGATTAATAACTCCAGCAACAATATGTTTAGATAGCAATTTGAATGCCAAACAGAGCATGCACATAAATAAAAATCCATCTTTAAAAAGCTTTGAGATCCTATGAAGAAGCACTAGCTACATACTGTAAATGCAATTCATGGCCCATTTCTATAAAGCACCAAGACAGGGACTAATTCATTACATGCACTTGGATAGGTTAATATAAACTCATAAAGCAGAATAAACTGCTGTGCACATTCCGAGGCCATGCCTGCTGATTAAACGATCCGGGCTGTGGTTAACTTCACTAGGGTAGGGGGCAGCATTCGGAATTTTGGATAGAAAGCGTGCCCAAATTAAACTGCCTGCTACTCAGGCCCAGACGCTAGGATATGCATATAATAGATATATTTGGATAGAAAACACTCTACAGTTTCCAAAACTGTTAAAATAATGTCTGTAAGTATAACAGAACTGATATGGCAGGCGAAATCCTGAGGGAGATACAGCACTTTCAATGAGTGGACAGTGGAAATTTCCAGACATGAGTCCAGCGTGTGATCGGGAGCGCGCCTTTCTTGTTTCTCCTTTTCTATTGACAAAGCTTTTGTCCGGTTAAAATATTATTGATTATTTATGACAAAACAACCTGAGGATTGATTTTAAACATCGTTTGATATGTTTCTACTAACTTTTATTGTACTTTTTTGACTTTTCGTCTGGATGTTGAGAGCGCACTTTGTGCCTTTGGATTACTGAACTAAACACACCAACAAAACTGAGATTTTTGGACATAAAGAGGGACATTATCGAACAAAACAAACATTTATTGTGTAACATGGAGTCCTGGGAGTGCCGCCAGATGAAGATCATCAAAGGTAAGTGATTAATTTAATCACTATTTCTGACTTTTGTGAGTCCTCTCCTTGGCTGGAAAATGTCTGTATGGTGTTTTGTGGCTAGGCGCTGTCCTAACATAATAGCATGGTGTGCTTTCGCCGTAAAGCCTTTTTGAAATCTGACACAGAGGCTGGATTAACAAGACGTTTATCTTTAATCCTATGTGTAACACTTGTATCTTTCATCAATGTTTATGATGAGTATTTCTGTAATTTGATTTGGCTCTCTGCAATTTCACCAGATGTTATTTGAGACAATGCATTACTGAACATAACGCGCCAATTTAAACTGAGGTTTTTGGACATAAAAAGGGACTTTATTGAACAAAACAAACATTTATTGTGTAACATGGAGTCCTGGGAGTGACACCAGATGAAGATCATCAAAGGTTAGTGATTCATTTAATTGCTATTTCTGACTTTTGTGAGTCCTCTCCTTGGCTGGAAAATGTCTGTATGGTTTCTTGTGGCTAGGCGGTCCTAACATAATTGCATGGTGTGCTTTCGCCATAAAGCCTTTTTGAAATCGGACACTGTGGTTGGATTAACAAGAAGTATCTTTAAAATGGTGTATAATGCTTGTATGTTTGAGGAATTTTAATTTTGGGATTTCTGTTGTTTGAATTTGGCGCCTTGCAATTTTCACTGGCTGTTGTCGAGGTGGGACGCTAGCGTCCCAATGATACCAGAGAGGTTAATGATATGAGCCGCTCTATCTGCTCCCCAATGGGCATCTCTCATACTGGGTCATCCCACCAAAGGTAAATTAAAAAACTTTCATGGCTAATGTATTTTTACATACAGGACTACAGTACAGTATGCATGCCTGCCATGAATGTGATCAGAACAACGGTCAGGTGTACATACTGCATAATAAGTGTAAGGAGTGCGTACTGGTGGCAGAGAAGTCAGACGCAGTAGAGAAAAAACTGTGTTTCCAAACGGCGCAGTTTAATAACAAAAAACCCCACCGGAAAACAGAACAATCAAAATAATGGGTACATAACCCGACGCACACCAGGACAGATGTGCACAAGCACTTACAATAAACAATCACTGACAAGGACATGAGGGGGAACAGAGGGTTAAATACACAACATGTAATTGAATGGGATTGGAACCAGGGGTGATGGAAGACAAGACAAAACCAAATTAAAATGAAAAGAGGATCAGCGATGGTGTCACACCCTGACCTTAGAGAGACGTTTATTTTCCTCTACTTTGGTTAGGTCAGGGTGTGATGTGGGGTGGGCAATCTAGTTTGTCTATTTCTTTGTGTTGAGCCGAGTATGGTTCCTAATCAGAGGCAGCTGTCTATCGTTGTCTCTGATTAGGAATCATACTTAGGCAGCCCTTTTTAACACCTTTAGCTGTCAACTATGTGTCTGTCTATCCCTGTTCTCTCCTCTCCGCACAGGCCATACAAACGCTTCACACCGCGTGGCCGCTGCCACTCTAACCTGGTGGTCCCAGCGCGCACGACCCACGTGGAGTTCCAGGTCTCCGGCAGCCTCTGGAACTGCCGGTCTGCGGCCAACAAGGCAGAGTTAATCTCAGCCTATGCTACCCTCCAGTCCCTCGACTTCTTGGCGCTGACGGAAACATGGATTACCACAGATAACACTGCTACTCCTACTGCTCTCTCCTCGTCTGCCCACGTGTTCTCGCGTACCCCGAGAGCATCTGGCCAGCGGGGTGGTGGCACTGGAATCCTCATCTCTCCCAAGTGGACATTCTCTCTTTCTCCCCTGACCCATCTGTCTATCTCCTCATTTGAATTCCATGCTGTCACAGTTACCAGCCCTTTCAAGCTTAACATCCTTATCATTTATCGCCCTCCAGGTTCCCTTGGAGAGTTCATCAATGAGCTTGACGCCTTGATAAGTTCCTTTCCTGAGGATGGCTCACCTCTCACAGTTCTGGGTCACTTTAACCTCCCCACGTCTACCTTTGACTCATTCCTCTCTGCCTCCTTCTTTCCACTCCTCTCCTCTTTTGACCTCACCCTCTCACCTTCCCCCCTACTCACAAGGCAGGCAATACGCTTGACCTCATCTTTACTAGATGCTGTTCTTCCACTAATCTCATTGCAACTCCCCTCCAAGTCTCCGACCACTACCTTGTATCCTTTTCCCTCTCACTCTCATCCAACACTTCTCACTCTGCCCCTACTCGGATGGTATTACGCCGTCCCAACCTTCGCTCTCTCTCTCCCGCTACTCTCTCCTCTTCCATCCTATCATCTCTTCCCTCTACTCAAACCTTCTCCAACCTATCTCCTGATTCTGCCTCCTCAACCCTCCTCTCCTCCCTTTCTGCATCCTTTGATTCTCTATGTCCCCTATCCTCCAGGCCGGCTCGGTCCTCCCCTCCTGCTCCGTGGCTCGACGACTCACTGCGAGCTCACAGAACAGGGCTCCGGGCAGCCGAGCGGAAATGGAGGAAAACTCGCCTCCCTGCGGACCTGGCATCCTTTCACTCCCTCCTCTCTACATTTTCCTCTTCTGTCTCTGCTGCTAAAACCACTTTCTACCACTCTAAATTCCAAGCATCTGCCTCTAACCCTAGGAAGCTCTTTGCCACCCTCCTCCCTCTCTGCGGATGACTTCGTCAACCATTTTGAAAAGAAGGTTGACGACATCCGATCCTCGTTTGCTAAGTCAAACGACAACGCTGGTCCTGCTCACACTGCCCTACCCTGTGCTTTGACCTCTTTCTCCCCTCTCTCTCCAGATGAAATCTCGCGTCTTGTGACGGCCGGCAGCCCAACAACCTGCCCGCTTGACCCTATCACCTCCTCTCTTCTCCAGACCATTTCCGGAGACCTTCTCCCTTACCTCACCTCGCTCATCAACTCATCCTTGACCGCTGGCTACGTCCCTTCCGTCTTCAAGAGAGCGAGAGTTGCACCCCTTCTGAAAAAACCTACACTCGATCCCTCCGATGTCAACAACTACAGACCGGTATCCCTTCTTTCTTTTCTCTCCAAAACTCTTGAACGTGCCGTCCTTGGCCAGCTCTCCTGCTATCTCTCTCAGAATGACCTTCTTGATCCTAATCAGTCAGGTTTCAAGACTGGGCATTCAACTGAGACTGCTCTTCTCTGTGTCACGGAGGCTCTCCGCACTGCTAAAGCTAACTCTCTCTCCTCTGCTCTCATCCTTCTATACCTATCTGCTGCCTTTGATACTGTGAACCATCAGATCCTCCTCTCCACCCTCTCTGAGTTGGGCATCTCCGGCGCGGCCCACGCTTGGATTGCGTCCTACCTGACAGGTCGCTCCTACCAGGTGGCGTGGCGAGAATCTGTCTCCGCACCACGTGCTCTCACCACTGGTGTCCCCCAGGGCTCTGTTCTAGGCCCTCTCCTATTCTCGCTATACACCAAGTCACTTGGCTCTGTCATATCCTCACATGGTCTCTCCTATCATTGCTATGCAGACGACACACAATTAATCTTCTCCTTTCCCCCTTCTGATAACCAGGTGGCGAATCGCATCTCTGCATGTCTGGCAGACATATCAGTGTGGATGACGGATCACCACCTCAAGCTGAACCTCGGCAAGACGGAGCTTCTCTTCCTCCCCGGGAAGGACTGCCCGTTCCATGATCTCGCCATCACGGTTGACAACTCCCTTGTGTCCTCCTCCCAGAGTGCTAAGAACCTTGGCGTGATCCTGGACAACACCCTGTCGTTCTCCACTAACATCAAGGCGGTGACCCGATCCTGTAGGTTCATGCTCTACAACATTCGCAGAGTACGACCCTGCCTCACACAGGAAGCGGCGCAGGTCCTAATCCAGGCACTTGTCATCTCCCATCTGGATTACTGCAACTCGCTGTTGGCTGGGCTCCCTGCCCGTGCCATTAAACCCCTACAACTCATCCAGAACGCCGCAGCCCGTCTGGTGTTCAACCTTCCCAAGTTCTCTCACGTCACCCCGCTCCTCCGCTCTCTCCACTGGCTTCCAGTTGAAGCTCGCATCCGCTACAAGACCATGGTGCTTGCCTACGGAGCTGTGAGGGGAACGGCACCTCCGTACCTTCAGGCTCTGATCAGGCCCTACACCCAAACAAGGGCACTGCGTTCATCCACCTCTGGCCTGCTCGCCTCCCTACCTCTGAGGAAGCACAGTTCGCGCTCAGCCCAGTCAAAACTGTTCGCTGCTCTGGCACCCCAATGGTGGAACAAGCTCCCTCACGACGCCAGGACAGCGGAGTCAATCACCACCTTCCGGAGACACCTGAAACCCCACCTCTTTAAGGAATACCTAGGATAGGATAAAGTAATCCTTCTAACCCCCCCCCCCCTTAAAAGATTTAGATGCACTATTGTAAAGTGGTTGTTCCACTGGATATCATAAGGTGAATGCACCAATTTGTAAGTCGCTCTGGATAAGAGCGTCTGCTAAATGACTTAAATGTAAATGTAATGGCCCGGAGCCTGTAGTGATGATCCATGGCACGAAGCCTCCAGTGATTATCCATGGCCCGGAGCCTCCAGTTATAATCCATGGCAAGAAGCCTGTAGGGATGATCCATGGCACGAAGCCTCCAGTGATAATCCATGGCACGAAGCCTCAAGTGATAATCCATGGCAAGAAGCCTGTAGGGATGATCCATGGCCCAGAGCCTGTAGGGATGATCCATGGCACGAAGCCTCCAGTGATAATCTATGGCGCGGAGCCTGTAGTGATGATCCATGGCACGGAGCCTGCAGCGACGGTCCCCTGTCCGGAACCGTCAGTGGCGGTCTGCAGTCCAGAGTCTTCAGCGACGGTCTGCAGTCCAGAGTCTTCAGCGACGGTCTGCAGTCCAGAGTCTTCAGCGGCGGCCTGCAGTCCAGAGTCTTCAGCGGCGGCCTGCAGTCCAGAGTCTTCAGCAGCGTGGGCAGTTCAGAGCCTCTGGCGATGATCCACGGTCTGGTTCCTCCTGCGACACAGAAGCAGGGGGGATCAGCGGGCGGAGTGGGGGCTACGCCCCGAACCAGAGCCGCCGCCAAGAATAGATGCCCACCCAGACCGTCCCCTATAGGTTCAGGTTTGCGGCCGGGAGTCAGCACCTTTGGGAGGCGGGGTACTGTCACACCCTGACCTTAGAGAGACATTTATTTTCCTCTAGTTTGGTTAGGTCAGGGTGTGATGTGGGGTGGGCAATCTAGTTTGTCTATTTCTTTGTGTTGAGCCGAGTATGGTTTCTAATCAGAGGCAGCTGTCTATCGTTGTCTCTGATTAGGAATCATACTTAGGCAGCCCTTTTTTCCATCTTTAGATGTGGGATCTTGTTTTTGTGTAGCTGCCTTTGAGCAACCCCAGAACGTCACATTTTCGTTTTTCTCCTGTTTGTTGTTTAGGTGAGTTTCATTTTCATTTCAAAGATGTGGAATTCCATGCACGCTGCGACTTGGTTTATTTATGATCGGGAGTTCGAAGATAGCGATCGTGACAGATGGTTAGAAGGTTGGTGACTTCGACTGGCGAACGCCGCCCGAACAAGTAGAGGGACCAACTTCGGCGGAAGTCATGACAATAAGCTGAAAATGTTATCTAGCGTACATGGTGCTATCCAGATCCATAAAGTGTAGGGGTTCTACAAATATAGGATACAGAAGGAAACTAATCCTGCAACAACAGGACATTTGAATTATTATGTGGATTATAGTTAATGGACATTTTTGAAAAATCAAGTCTGAAATTTCTAAGTGGAAATTACACATTTCAGAAGTCTTTTTAAACCTCAAATACACTACACATTTTTTTTCTGCATTGCAGGAAAGTTCTTCTGCAACAGGGTGATCAAATTAATATCCTCCATCTGTACCTAGCATGATCATAGTGTAAATGCTTATTAGACAAGAATATGTCAATACGGGCAGTCCCATGACATGCCATGCTTTGTGAGACATTCCAAGACTTCGATCTTACATAACCTATTCACCATATTCTGTATTATACTGACTTTTACAAACACGTCTACATAATTCTGAATCATTGAATGTACAGTTTCGTTACATAACACAGAACACAGCAGTAAGCTCCATGTAAATCACATAGAAGAAGAAATATAGTGCAGCTTGTTACCAAAGAGCCAGAGCTATATAGGCCATAAACTGCTAATTCACTGCACTCCCTGTGCTCAGAGTAGGATGAAGCCCCCCCCCCATCTTAGATTTGTGCCTTAGGGCAGCTTCTAACCAGAGCCCCTGTACTGTTGGCTGATGTGGTTGGTTTGGCTTTAATGTAATGCAGCACACACACTGCATGTCCTGTGCTAGTTTTGGTGTGCAGCGATATGCCAGGTTGACTGTGCTGTGCTGTGTGTTCTAGTGATGGCTGGTGTGGTCGATCGTTGTGTGCTGCCTGGCTGCCTGGCGCTGATGCACTGCAGTGGATCTTTAGTATTCCTCTCCTGCCTTCTGAGAAGGGTCTCCTCTGGGACTGGAGCAGAGCCAGTGCCCATATCTACCACCGCTCTCTCTCTTTCTCTCTTTCTCTCTTTCTCTCTCTCTCTCTCTCTCTGTCTCTCTCTCTCTTTCTCTCTCTCTCTTTCTCTCTCTCTTTCTCTCTCTCTCTCTCTTCCTTCCTTCCCTCCCTCTCTCCGTCCCTCCCTTCATGCTATTAATAGGCCCTGCGCACAGAGTCTGTGTCAGGCAGCTGACAGGGGCCACAATCAGAACCTCGTGCCAGGCTGGAGAGGGGACAGGGCAGGCAATCCAAAAAGTATTGATTGGACGACTGGGCTTGTTTGTATGTGTGTATGTGTGAACTGCTTAAGTACCCCTCTATATTCCTTAACAGTGAAATAACACCTAATATCTAAATCACACTGATGTTTGACTTTCTATGAAGTTCTCTGTGTGATATGATAAATATTCACCAAGAAGATGAATACACACAATTTAGAATCTCTGGTTCCATTTGTCATTCCCAGCATGAACCCTTCCCACACAAAGCCTGTATAGATCCATCTAAAGAGAGCATTTCCTGGCTTTAGCGACTACCCCATGTGTGCTAACATAATTCAATCCTGAACGATGGATCATTTCTCCAAGCTAACATCATTTATTAACAAACAACACATTCATATTAATCGAAATCCAATCATTTCACTGCTCCTGTTAAAACAACCTGGGTCTGTCATTAAAACTACATATTGAGAAAGTCATTTTTCAGTGTTACCAATGTCTGTGTTTCACAAACATTCATATTAATTAAATATTTTCCCCATTTGAATCAACATCTCTCTTTTAAGGATTATTTGTGTGTGTGTGTGTGTGTGTGTGTGTGTGTGTGTGTGTGTGTGTGTGTGTGTGTGTGTGTGTGTGTGTGTGTGTGTGTTTCTCTGTTAACCCTTGGGGTGCTGTCTGTGTGTTGCAGGCGATGGGAACCCCAAGGAGAGCAGTCCCTTCATCAACAGCAGCAGTGCCAGCGACGTGGAGAAGAGCCAGCAGTACGATGGCAAGAACATGGCCCTGTTTGAGGTCTGTAACATGAGGCTCCTTCACTTGCTTACCTATAATTACACTATAATTACATAGTAATGATCTAGTAATTATCAAATTGCTTTGTTCCATTGGTTTCGGTGAAACAAGCACCTACAGTATACACGAAGCCTTGCTTACTTACTTACCATCTGACAGCAGGTGGGTTGAATTCTTTGAAATAAGAACTGGCTTAATCATATAGTTTCTCAGTTGTCAATATCAGCTGAGAGGACTGTAAAATTCAATATTACCTGCATGTTTCCTACTGTGTTTTGTCCTCTGGTATAGTGATATGGTGTTTCTGTCCACTTTTCTCTCTGTCCTGCAGGAGGAGATGGACAACAGTCCTATGGTGTCGTCCATACTTAGCAGTCTGGCAAACTATTCCAACCTGCCTCAGGGCAGCAAAGAGCACGAGGAGGCCGAGAATGAGGAGGGGGCGGCACCATCCAAAAAAAAACCTGCTGTCAAGGTACTCCATCGAATCTAACTAAAGTCTTGTCCTAAACATAAACATTAGCTGAAGTTTGACTTGATCTGAGGTGGCAGAGTGTATCCCTCCCAGGTCTCCATCCTCCACCTGGACGAAAAGAGGGCCTGGAAAGGATGTTATTGATGACACTGTCAGCCATGTTTAGGCCTGGACAGGACGTTATTGATGACGCTGTCGGCCATGTTTAGGCCTGGACAGGACGCTATTGATGACGCTGTCGGCCATGTTTAGGCCTGTACAGGATGTTATTGATGACACTGTCAGCCATGTTTAGGCCTGGAAAGGATGTTATTGATGACACTGTCGGCCATGTTTAGGCCTGTACAGGATGTTATTGATGACGCTGTCGGCCATGTTTAGGCCTGGACAGGACGTTATTGATGACGCTGTCGGCCATGTTTAGGCCTGGACAGGACGCTATTGATGACGCTGTCGGCCATGTTTAGGCCTGGACAGGACGCTATTGATGACGCTGTCGGCCATGTTTAGGCCTGGACAGGACGCTATTGATGACGCTGTCGGCCATGTTTAGGCCTGGACAGGACGCTATTGATGACGCTGTCGGCCATGTTTAGGCCTGGACAGGACGTTATTGATGACGCTGTCGGCCGTTGTTTAGGCCTGGACAGGATGTTATTGATGATGCTGTCGGCCATGTTTAGGCCTGGACAGGACGTTATTGATGACGCTGTCGGCCATGTTTAGGCCTGGACAGGACGCTATTGATGACGCTGTCGGCCATGTTTAGGCCTGTACAGGATGTTATTGATGACACTGTCAGCCATGTTTAGGCCTGGAAAGGATGTTATTGATGACACTGTCGGCCATGTTTAGGCCTGTACAGGATGTTATTGATGACGCTGTCGGCCATGTTTAGGCCTGGACAGGACGTTATTGATGACGCTGTCGGCCATGTTTAGGCCTGGACAGGACGCTATTGATGACGCTGTCGGCCATGTTTAGGCCTGGACAGGACGCTATTGATGACGCTGTCGGCCATGTTTAGGCCTGGACAGGACGCTATTGATGACGCTGTCGGCCATGTTTAGGCCTGGACAGGACGCTATTGATGACGCTGTCGGCCATGTTTAGGCCTGGACAGGACGTTATTGATGACGCTGTCGGCCGTTGTTTAGGCCTGGACAGGATGTTATTGATGATGCTGTCGGCCATGTTTAGGCCTGGACAGGACGTTATTGATGACGCTGTCGGCCATGTTTAGGCCTGGACAGGACGTTATTGATGACGCTGTCGGCCATGTTTAGGCTTGGACAGGACGCTATTGATGACGCTGTCGGCCATGTTTAGGCCTGGACAGGACATTATTGATGGCTGTGCACGCTGTCCTTTTCCTTCCCCGCCAATTCACAGCCATTTGGTCATTTATCGGGCCTGAACAGGGCTGGTTGACGTTTGTTGCCATGAATCTTGTCCTGGAGGCAGAACTGAGCCATTTCCCCTTAGAAAGGCTAGCTGCCAATTCAAAATTGGCTATATTGTAAGAATTCATAATTAGCTCTTTGGTCTTAATTAAAGTTTATTGGAAGACATTATGGTTATCAGTGTGGTTAAGGTTAGGTTTAAGATTAGGTTGCATCACATCCGGCCGTGATTGGGAGTCCCATAGGGCGGTGCACAATTGACCCAGCGTCATCCGGGTTTGGCTGGGGTAGGCTGTCATTGTAAATAATAATTTGTTCTTAACTGACTTGCATAGTTAAATAAAGGTTCCAGGTTTAAAATCAAATTGTATGACTTTGTGGCTGTGCAAGCCAGTCACCACTTTGCAGAGCTGCATCCAGAACAAGATTCATGATGAAAAATGCTAACCTGCCTGAGCAGGGCCACATTAGGCCTGTTATCCAGCACATGTGCAGTGGAGCATAACCCTGACACAACAAGCTGCTCTCTCAGCCTGTCTTGTTACCCTGATACAACAAGCTGCTCTCTCAGCCTGTCTTGTTACACTGATACAACAAGCTTCTCTCTCGGCCTGTCTTGTTACACTGATACAACAAGCTGCTCTCTCGGCCTGTCTTGTTACCTTGATACAACAAGCTGCTCTCTCAGCCTGTCTTGTTACCCTGATACAACAAGCTGCTCTCTCGGCCTGTCTTGTTACACTGATACAACAAGCTGCTCTCTCGGCCTGTCTTGTTACCCTGATACAACAAGCTTCTCTCTCAGCCTGTCTTGCTACCTTGATACAACAAGCTGCTCTCTCAGCCTGTCTTGTTACCCTGATACAACAAGCTGTGCTCTCGACCTCTCTTGTTACCCAGATACAACAAGCTGCTCTCTCAGCCTGTCTTGTTACACTGATACAAATCAAATCAAATTGTATTTGCCACATTCTTCATAAACAACAGGTGTAGACTAACAGTGACATGCTTACTTACGGGCCCTTCCCAACAATGCAGAGAGAAAAAAATAGAAGTAATAGAAAAATATAAAAAAATTTAACAGCAGGAATAAATACACAATGAGTAAGGATAACTTGGCTATATACACGGGGTACCAGTACCGAGTCCATGAGCAGGAGTACGAGGTAATTGAGGTAGATATGTACATATAGGTAGGGATAAAGTGACTAGGCAACAGGATACATTATAAACAGAAGCAGCAGCGCATGTGATAAGTCAAAAGAGTTCATGCAAAAAGGGTCAATGTAGATAGTCCAGGTAGCTATTGGTTAACTATTTAACAAACTATTCAGGAGTCTTACGGCTTGGGTGTAGTAGCTGTTCAGGGTCCTGTTGGTTCCAGACGGCATCCGTACCGCTTGCCGTGTGGTAGCAGAGAGAACAGTCTATGACTTGGGTGGCTGGAGTCTTTGACAATTTTTAATGCCTTCCTCTGACACCGCCTGATATAGCAACCTGGTCTCAGAGCACTTCGTATTATTCTGTACGTAACTACTCCATTTAGTATTATATGTTACGTTTCGTATGGTATATATTAGTTTGTGGATGTCCATCACCGATTTTGTACAGTATGTTACGAATTTGCAAGATGTACAATAAGTTACGATTCTGCAAAATGTATGAAATCTTACTAATTCTAGCTAGGTGGCTAATGTTAGTTAGCTGGCTAATGTCAGCTAGGCTAGGGGTTAGGGTTAAGGTTAAATTTAGGAGTTAGGTTAAAGGGTTAAGGTTAGGGTTAGGGTTAGGGTATGGGGAATGGTTAGCTAAAAGGGTTAAGATTAGGGTTAGGGTTAAGGGAATAGTTAGCTAACATGCTAAGTAATTGCAAAGTAGCTCAAAAGTAATAAGTTGTTGAAAAGTTGCTAATTAGCTAAAATGCTCAAGTTGCCGTGATGAGATTCAAAATTGCAACCTTCAAGTTGCTAGACCTTTGCATTATATGCAAACCTATCCACCCCGACCAACCACCCTACTTTTGTATTTTCCTTGTAACCATCTGTGTTGTGTAACCATACCAAACTAATTTCAGTGTCTCAGATTTACGTTTACTATGTTAAGTCTAGTCTATGAGAGCAGGCTGTGTAAAGAGGTTCTGGACGGCAGGGAGCTCTGCTGCAGTGATGTACTGGGCCATATGCACTACCCTCTGTAGCGTCTTGCGGTCGGATGCCAAGCAGTTGCCATATACAACAAGCTGCTCTCTCATCCTGTCGTTACCCCGATACAACAAGCTGCTCTCTTGGCTTGTCGTTACCCTGATACAACAAGCTGCACTCTTGGCCTGTCTTGTTACCCTGATACAACAAGCTGCTCTCTTGGCCTGTCTTGTTACCCTGATACAACAAGCTGCTCTCTTGGCCTGTCGTTACCCTGATACAACAAGCTGCTCTCTTGGCCTGTCTTGTTACCCTGATACAACAAGCTGCTCTCTTGGCCTGTCGTTACCCCGATACAACAAGCTGCTCTCTCGTCCTGTCGTTACCCCTATTCAACAAGCTGCTCTCTTGGCCTGTCTTGTTACCCCGATACAACAAGCTGATCTCTTGGCCTGTCTTGTTACCCTGATACAACAAGCTGCTCTCTCATCCTGTCTTGTTACCCTGGTCTGAGGCAGGTTACTGCATCATTCCCCTCCACTCTTCTTCTTGTTATCTGCATTTCATTTGACAGCTTCTTCCAGCCAAGAGACCAAAAGAGGCTGATATGAGAGAATTCTAAACGGGTAGTAGATATTAACCTGAGAGGATGGGATAATGTTTTATTTTTTATCTTAGACAAGATGAGGAGTAGCATCATACCAGCCTTACTCAATCACCTGACTACAATTCCTCTCATGCTGTGAAATTGGGACACATGATCACATGGCATGGTAACTGGTCTGACAGGTTATTTTAGAGGTGGTTTGTGTTATCTTTAGCATCAGTCAAATTGATAGGAATGATTGTTCTGCAAAGAAAAAACATGACAGGCTACTTTTTACAATTTAATGAAGATTGATGCATAAAAATGTGCATTTATTAGTCCATTTGTAGTTTAGCACTTGAGGACTCATACAACAGGTAGAGTTTTGTGTACTGTTTAATTCAGTAGTGTTCTCTACAGCAGTGGTTCTCAACCCTCGTCCTGGGGACCTAAAGGGGAAACATTTTGTTTTTACCCTTGCACTAACACACCTTTCAAATAACCAGCTTCAGCTTGTTCATGATTAATTATTTGAATCAGCTTTGTTTGTACATGGGCAAAAATAAAAATGTGCACCACGTTAGGTCCCCAGGACCAGGATTGAGAACTCTACGGTGAGAGAGACAGGCTGCCATGGAGCCTGTCACTGAATGCTAAGTAATTCCGTATATGGTGAGGCGAGGCTCCTATTGTGATGAGTCACCTGGAGGATCTGAGGTCCAAGGGCAAAACCTGAGGTAGACAGTCTGTCAGAGTGGCCCTGCAGTAGGCTACCTCTCACTGGCTCTCCCCTGTGGCTCTGCAGAACCCTTGGGGCTAAGACATCTCTCTCTACATACAGATTTCAATTTCCTTCCCATGTCTCGTCTCCTCCCTGGACTCCACAGAATTTAAATGAGGAGCTTCAGACACTTAATTGGAGTGTCAGGAAGACAAGCAAGGACTAAGAGGACAAATAATTGCTTGTACCTCGACTTGTACTGTCTTATAAGACGTTGTCATTGTTGTCATTGTTGCCACTATTGGATATGACCAAAACCCTGTTTCATAGGCGACTGGAATTTAAACTGACTTTCCAATCTTATCCTAGAATAAATTGCATTTAAAAGTAATAAAAAAGTCTAATAAATTGTAAATCCTGCACTACCATAATGTGTTAGTAATGTTCCGTACAGGTATTAGCTACTGGAGGTCTGGTCACAAGTGGAGTCCTATGGCAGATCCAATCCCATTGAACTCAATAGCTGAAAGCTATGTCTAATCAAGGGTAGCGTTTGAGAACGACACTGTGGGATGACATTGTTGGGATAATTACATTTTCTCCCACATACATAGCTAGACAGAAAGAAAGAAATTAATGAGAGGGTCCTTCTCCCTGGCAACAGGACAACTGTGCTAGTCATTAGCTAAATGGGCTGACAGAGCGATAGAGGACATTGGGTTTGGGCAGCCAGAGCTAGTATCCTAGAGCCACTTCCACCTGCATGAATAGAAGAGTGTGAAAGTAAGTTTCTACTACTTAACTATGATATCACATATATGGATTATTTTCTCTCTGTGTAGTGAGACACAGAGGAATCTCTGCTGCCTGAATTTCAGCTTAATTGCCTCAGAAGAAAAGCTTTCAGTCATGGACGGACAGAATCGCTCGCCAAAATAATGAAGAAAAGGAAAAGCGTTATCTTCCTGCTTCCATTCAAATAAGTTAATGGGGAGGAGATGTATCCATTTTGACTGAATAAAGAGCTTGTCATTCTCTCTTCATATTATTACTGTCTCTTTGTGATGGGATAGAGGAGGGTCTGTGAGCTTCTGATGAGTCTGTACTGTATTTCAGTATGATGAGTGCAGAATGAGTCTGTACTGTATTTCAGTATGATGAGTGCAGAATGAGTCTGTACTGTATTTCAGTATGATGAGTGCAGAATGAGTCTGTACTGTATTTCAGTATGATGAGTGCAGAATGAGTCTGTACTGTATTTCAGTATGATGAGTGCAGAATGAGTTTGTACTGTATCCACCAAACTCAGATGCAAGATTTGGTCACTGTAGGAATTTGTTTTGTTCCACTAAGGTGTTCGGTACATTACTGTACTTGTATAATAATGGTTGTAATACACACAGTATTAATCCATTTTGCGCTGTGTTTGTTCTCCAGGCACCATCGCTGGGCACTCTGATGGGGGTGTACCTACCCTGCATCCAGAATATCTTTGGTGTGATCCTGTTCCTGCGGATGACCTGGATGGTGGGCATCGGAGGGGTCTTTGGCTCCTTCATCATAGTCTTCATGTGCTGCTCCACGGTGAGTCTGGACCATATCCTTCTCACAAACCTACTCTCTTCTGTTCTCCTCCTTCTCTCATTCTTTCTTCTATTTTTCTATTTTTCTCTTCCATCCTCTCTCTCTCTCTCTCTCTTTCCCCTTCTCCCTCTCTTTCTCTATCCTACTGTCCATCAGTGTTAGAATGGGCACTGTGCCTGCCAGAGCAGAGGCCAGTTTGCAGCTCTGATAAGGATATACTTAACACCACTTCCATTTTAATTCTGTTTGATGTCCAAAGCTTTACCCAGTTGAGTAAATCCTAGTTTAATCCTGTTTTGACCTGAGGTAACCCTACAAGCTTTACAGAATACATTTACTATTCATCCCTTCACTTACAGAAATAGCTATTCATTTACAGTGTTGTATATTTTGGGTTTCTATACATGCTGGTTCATAGAAATGTCATCATTTGTTACTAAAAATAATTATATAACCCAGAACAACTGAAACTTAAATTCCAGAATGCATTTGGAATGTAGGATTTTAAAAAACAAAAACAAATGGTGTTCCTTTTAATTCTGGTTTGCCTCCCCAAGGGACTAACAGCTATAGTCCTCAAGGCTAGTACTACTAAGGCTATCTCCCCCCATGAGCCAACCTCCAAACAATAGCTGACCACCCTTACTCCCGTCTATCTCAAGATCCAGTAACAAATTAAGGCTAGCTAGCACTCTAAGCTACTATCAGCTCCATCACTGCCGATTAGCATGTCAGCAACAGTACTAAAAAAAAAGGCAGATACAGCCCGTCTGATCAAAGGACTGATCAAAGACAACATCAAACCCCAACAGCTCTGATTAGGCAGTGAGCTCAGGACTCTAAAGGACTGCTACTGTACCTTGGGCCATACATAGAGTTTGTGACCTGGACTCGAGTGGGACCAGTGGGACATCTGTTCCAGTCCCACCCCAGGGTTTTAAAAAATAAATACTTCACCTTTATTTAACCAGGTAGGCTAGTTGAGAACAAGTTCTCATTTGCAACTGCGACCTGGCCAAGATAAAGCAAAGCACTTCGACACATACAACAACACTGTCACGGTTCCTTAAGGCAGGAGGAAAGGGCAGAGTCAAACGCAGGAGACGTAGTCCAGTAGTGTCGTAGAATGATATATTTATTGCACCGAAAAAACCACTCGGCGTAACAAAAGGGCATAGGGTGCGCCCAGAGACCACACGGGAACACAGTAAACCCCAAGAACACAAAAATACGCAGGGGCGCAGCCCGGCAAATGCAATATTCATCCAGCGAGAATCCGCTGGGGAAAAATGTGCAAAAAAGCACAGAACGTACACAGACCTGCCCGCTGACAAACAAACAATCCCGCACAAAGACGAACCCAAAGAAACAAACTAAATACCTCCCCACTAATGACAGACAAGAGACAGGTGCTGGCTAGAGTAGACAAAAACCAAAGAACACAGAAACATAGATCGGTGGCAGCTAGTAGACCGGCGACGACGACCGCCGAGCGCCGCCCGACCGAGGAGGGGCGCCATCCTCGGTGGATACTGTGACAAACACAGAGTAACACATGGAATAAACAAACATACAATCAATAATACAGTAGAAAAATCTATATACAGCATGTGCAAATGAGGTAGGATAAGGGAGGTAAGGCAATAAATAGGCCATGGTGCAAAGTAATTACAATATAGCAATTAAACAGTGGAATGGTAGAATGTGCAGAAGATGAATGTGCAAGTAGAGATACTGGGGTGCAAAGGAGCAAGATAAATAAATAAATAGGTATGGGGATGAGGTAGTTGGATGGGCTATTTACAGATGGGCTATGTACAGGTGCAGTGATCTGTCTAGCCGAGTTCTGGATAGGAAAGTGTTAAATTACTAATGGACTAGTAGATCCTGAGCAGCAGAGCCTCCTCTTTGTTCTGCAGTCTGTGGACATACATGTGGAGATCCTTCAGATAAAGGCGTCTGCATACTACGTTGGGTTTGCTCCTAGCAGAACTCTGCTAGACGAAGTGAACGTCTGTGCCTTGCATACTAAAAGACCTTTGCTTGAAAAATGAAAAAAAAGCGATAATAGTTTGTCCACCTTGAGATGCCGTAACCAGTATGCACTTTCTCGAAATCTAAGATAGCTCAAGAAATCCATCTTAAATTTTGAAGTTTTTGCAGAGGAGATCTAAGTCATGCAATTTTACAAATTAAGATGTTTGGTGCCGTATTTCTGAAGTAAAAAAATGTGCATGAAAACGAGTCATCTCTCATTGAATGACAACAAACACTTCATTGAAGAATCCCTTCTGTTGTCCAATCACAGACGAAGGGGCGTAGACTTCAGCTACCGAACTTCGGCTTTCCTCGAGAAAAAATGTAGTGCATATGAACAGCCTAAAAACCCTTGCCGAAGACCAAAATGAACAAAATCGGCACAAAATGTTGTCATAATATACAGTGCCTTCGGGAAATATTCAGACCCCTTGACTTTTTCCACATTTTGTTACGTCACAGCCTTATTCTAAAATTGATTAAATAAAACAATTTCCTCAGCAATCTACACACAATACCACATAACAACAAAGTGAAAATAGTTTTTTTGACATTTTTGCACATTTAATGAAAACAAAAAACAGAAATACCTTATTTACATAAGTATTCAGACCCTTTGCTATGAGACTCGAAATTGAGCTCAGGTCCATCCTGTTTCCATTGATCATCGTTGAGATGTTTCTACAACTTGATTGGATTCCACCTGTGGTAAATACAATTATTTGGACATGATTTGGAAAGGCACACACCTGTCTATGTAAGGTCCCACAGTTGACAGTGCATGTCAGAGTAAAAACCAAGCCATGAGGTCGAAGGAATTGTCCGTAGAGCTCTGAGACAGAATTGTGTCGAGGCATAGATCTGGGGAAGTGTACCAAAACATTTCTGCAGCATTGAAGGCCCCCGAGAACACAGTGGCCTCCATTCTTAAATGGAAGAAGTTTGGAACCACCAAGACTCTTCCTAGAGCTGGCCGCCCGACCAAACTGAGCAATCGGGGGAGAAGGGCCTTGGTCAGGGAGGAGTTCTTCTGTGGAGATGGGAGAACCTTCCAGAAGCACAATCATCTCTGCAGCACTCCACCAATTTGGCCTTTATGGTAGACGGAAGCCACTCCTCAGTAAAAGGCACATGACAGCCCACTTGGAGTTTGCCAAAAGACACCTAAAGACTCTCAGACAATGAGAAACAAGATTCTCTAGTCTGATGAAACCAAGATTGAACTTTTTTGCCTGAATGCCAAGCGTCACGTCTGGAAGAAACCTGGCACCATCCCTACGGTGAAGCATGGTGGTGGCAGCATCATGCTGTGGGGATGTTTGTCAGCGGCAGGGACTGGGAGACTTGTCAGGATCGAGGCAAAGATGAACGGAGCAAAGTACAGCGAGATCCTTGATGAAAACCTGCTCCAGAGCGCTCAGGAACTCAGACTGGGGCGAAGGTTCACCTTCCAACAGGACAACGACCCTAAGCACACAGCTAAGACAAAGCAGGAGTGGCTTCGGGACAAGTCTCTGAAAGTCCTTGAGTGGCCCAGCCAGAGCCTGGACTTGAACCCGATCGAACATCTCTGGAGAGACCTGAAAATAGCTGTGCAGCAACGCTCCCCATCCAACCTGACAAAGCTTGAGAGGATCTGCAAAGAATGGGAGAAACTCCCCAAATACAGGTGTGCCAAGCTTGTAGCATCATAAGACTTGAGGCTTTAATCGTTGTTAAAGGTGCTTCAACAAAGTACTGAGTAAAGGGTCTGAATACTTATGTACTGTAAATGTGATATTTCATATTTAATATTTTTTCTCAAATGTCTAAAAACCAGTTTTTGCTTCATCATTATAATGTGTGTAGATTGATGAGAGGAAAAAAACAATTTAATCAATTTTATAATAACTCTGTAACGTAACGTTTTGAAAAAGTCAAGGGGTCTGTTCCGAACAGTTTCAGATGGGAAGCATGCGGACGGACACCTTTAGATAGAAAAGACAGCAGGGTTTCACAGGATGGGAGAAGTGTCCAAGCTATCTCTTATAAGAGATTATAACCCAACGCTGATTTGACGCTTCATGTTTTCCTGTCTTGTTCTACGTTGTACCAGACATGGGTTCAAATTCATGTGTATTTGAAATGACAAAAAAATATTTGATTTGAAAAGTAATTTAAATACCTGAAATTGTATTTGAACCCAGGTCTGCTTTGTACATGGTTATCAGTTCACATCACTGTCAATTTACATATATCATGTGTCCTCACTTGATGAGGGGTGAGGTGATCCCAGATCTGTGTCAAAGGTCAACTTGTTCACGGAGCTTGATCATACCACTGTCTGTCTGCCCAGGGATGCTCAAGGAGCAGATTCCCAGTAGAGCAGTCCCAGGGTCCCTGGCCTGCAGCATCAGATAACAGTAAAACAATTAGGGCTTTATCTGTGCTCCTCAGAGAGCAGGGTCACTTCATTACCAGCTGATAAGGAGTCTCATAGCAGTGCCACGTCACCAGGCCTGTTGGGCTCTGAGAGGGCCCCGTCGCCACTTAATACACAGACACACACACACAGCTCCAGGCGTGCCACTGGAAACCCACACTGAAGAGGTATTGATTGAGCGCAATCATCTCTCTCTATCATGTTCATAATGTCACCCTCTTTTTGTCTCTCCGTGACTCCTTCTCTCTCCCTGTGTCCTGAGATCTATTTTCTTCATTATCTTTCTCTATCCATCTCTTTCCTTTTCTCCAGATATCTTGTTCTTTCTCCCTCTGATTCCTCCATGATCTGTTCAGTATTTGTCTCTATCTAACCATTCTGACTAACTCTCTTTCTCTAGCCTAACTACCTCACTCTCTCTCTTTTTTTCAACTCTGACTGTCTCTGTCCTTCTCTCTTCTGTCTCTTTTATTTACTTCAACTCTTCCCCTCTCACAGGCACCTGTGTCTCCCTCTCACAGACACCTGTCCCCCTCTATCCCAGACACCTGTCTCTTCCTCTCACAGACACCTGTCTCTTCCTCTCACAGACACCTGTCTCTTCCTCTCACAGACACCTGTCTCTTCCTCTCACAGACACCTGTCTCTCCCTCTCACAGACACCTGTCCCCCTCTATCCCAGACACCTGTCTCTTCCTCTCACAGGCACCTGTCTCTCCCTCTCACAGACACCTGTCCCCCTCTATCCCAGACACCTGTCTCTTCCTCTCACAGACACCTGTCTCTTCCTCTCACAGACACCTGTCTCTTCCTCTCGCAGACACCTGTCCCCCTCTATCCCAGACACCTGTCTCTTCCTCTCACAGACACCTGTCTCTTCCTCTCACAGACACCTGTCTCTTCCTCTCACAGACACCTGTCTCTTCCTCTCACAGACACCTGTCTCTTCCTCTCACAGACACCTGTCTCTCCCTCTCACAGACACCTGTCCCCCTCTATCCCAGACACCTGTCTCTTCCTCTCACAGACACCTGTCTCTTCCTCTCACAGACACCTGTCCCCCTCTATCCCAGACACCTGTCTCTTCCTCTCACAGACACCTGTCTCTCCCTCTCACAGACACCTGTCTCTCCCTCTCATTCTTAGTATCTCTCATGATTCCTTCTAGTCCTAACTTCTCTCTCCCCACTTCCCTCCCTGTCTGTCCCTTTCATTCTCTCTCCACTCTCCATTTTCTCTCTTACACCCCCCCCCCCCCCCCCTCGCCACATTGTCATTCTGCCTTGCGGATTTGTGAAATGTGCTATCTGCATCACTGAGCTTTAGCAGAGATGGTTGGTTTGCCTTCCCAAACATATTTATTATGAATCCTTTATTCAGCCAATGCCCTTGGGTCATCTGGGGCTCTGGGACCCAGTTAAAAGGGTACAACACAGGTTGTGTAGAAGTTGCTTCTAACCACTGATTCAGAGTCAGATATTTTTACACCCATCAAATAAGTAAGGTTATTTACAGGTATGCTCATTTGATCCTAAATCTGTTATTAAGGTTATTTACACAATGAGTTATCTGATCCTAAATCTAAGGGAAACTTTTATCTCAAGCCTGCAGATTGTCCCCACCTTAGATATAAATACTGGCACTATAGATGTCTATGATCTCTGTCTTTTATTTCTGCAGGATGTTGATTAGATTGATGAGTTGTCAGGTTAGTTCAAGGTTGCATTGTATGTTGTCATGATCGATCATCTGCCAAATACACTGAACAAAAATATAAACGCAACATGCAACAATTTCAAGTTACAGTTCATATAAGGAAATCAGTCAATTGAAATCAATTCATTAGTCCATAATCTTTGGATTTCACATGACTGAGAATACAGATATGCATCTGTTGGTCACAGATACTTTACAAAAAAGGTAGGGGTGTGGATCAGAAAACCAATCAGTATCTGGTGTGACCACCATTTGCCTCAAGCAGCACTACACATCTCCTTCGCATAGATCTTGATCAGGCTGTTGTTTGTGGCCATTGAAATGTTGTCCCACTTGGCGGGAACTGGAACACGCTGTCGTACAAGTTGATCCAGAGCATCCCAAACGTGCTCAATGGGTGACATGCCTGGTGAGTATGCAGGCCAAGTAAGAACTGGGGCATTTTCAGCTTCCAGGAATTGTGTACAGACAGGTCCTTGCAACATGGGGCCGTGCATTATCATGCTGAAACATAAGCTGATGGAGGAATGTCACAACAATGGACCTCAGGATCTCGTCAAGATATCTCTGTGCATTCAAATTGCCATTGATCAAATTCAATTGTGTTCATTGTCCGTAGATTATGCCTGCCCATACCATAACCCCACCGCCACTATAGGGCACTCTGTTCACAACGTTGACATCAGCAAACCACTCGACCACACAACGCCATACATGCTGTCTGCCATCTGTCCGGTACAGTTGAAACCGGGATTCATCTGTGAAGAGCACAATTCTCCAGCATGCCAGTGGCCATCGAAGGTGAGCATTTCCCCACTGAAGTCAGTTTACGATGCCAAACTGCAGTCAGTTCAAGGCCCTGGTGAGGACGACGAGCACGCAGATGAGCTTCCATGAGCTGGTTTCTGACAGTTTGTGCAGAAATTCTTTGGTTGTGCAAACCCAGAGTTTCATCAGCTGTCCGGGTGGCTGGTGTCAGACAATCCCGCAGGTGAAGAAGCCTGATGGGGAGGACCTGGGCTGGCGTAGTTACATGTGGTCTGCGGTTGTGAGGCAGATTCTCTAAATTCTCTAAAATGACGTTGGAGGCGGCTTATGGTAGAGAAATTAACATTACATTTCATGGCAACAGCTCTGGTGGACATTCCTGCAGTCAGCATGCCAATTGCACACTTTGAGACATCTGTAGCATTGTGTTGTGTGACAAAACGGCACATTTTAGAGTGGCCTTTTATTGTCCCCAGCACAAGTTGCATCTGTGTAATGATCATGTTGTTTAATCAGCTTCTTGATATGCCACACCTGTCAGGTGGATGGATTATCTTTGGGAAAGTACAAATGCTCTCTAAAAGGGATGTAAACAAATTTGTGCACAACATTTGAGAGAAATAAGCTTTTTGTGCGTATGGAACATTTCTGGGATATTTTATTTCAGCTCATGAAACATGGGACCAACACTTTACATGTTGCGTTTATACACTACATGACCAAAAGTATGTGGACATCTGCTTGTCGAACATCTCATTCCAAAAACATGGTCAGTAATATGGAGTTGTTCCCCCCCTTTGCGGCTATAACAGCCTCCACTCTTCTGGGAAGGCTTTCCACTAGATGTTGGAACATTGCTCCGGGGACTTGCTTCCATTCAGCCACAATAGCATTAGTGAGGTCGCGCACTGATGTTGGGCGATTAGGCCTGGCTCGCAGTCGGCATTCCAATTCATCCCAAAGGTGTTCGACGAGGTTGAGGTCAGGGCTCTGTGCAGGCCAGTCAAGTTCTTCCACAGCGATCTCGACAAACCATTTCTGTACTTTACAGTTGGCACTATGCATTCGGGTGGGTAGTGTTCTCCTGGCATCCATCAAACCCAGATTAATCCGTCAGACTGCCAGATGGTAAAGTGTGATTCATCACTCCAGAGAACGCATTTCCACTGCTTCAGAGTCCAATTGTGGCGAACTTTGAACCACTCCAGCCAAAGCTTGGCATTGCGCATGGTGATCTTAGACTTGTGTGCGGCTGCTTGACCATGGAAACCCATTTCATGAAGCTCCCGGAGAACAGTTATTGTGACATTGCTTCCAGAGGCAGTTTGGAACTCAGTAGTAAGTGTTGCAACTGAGGACAGATGCTTTTATGCGTTATGTGCTTCAGCACTCGACAGTTTTGTTCTGTGAGCTTGTGTGGCCTACCACTTTGCAGCTGAGCTGTTGTTGCTCCTAGACATTTCTACTTCACATTAAAAGCACTTAGAGTTGACTGGGGAAGCTCTGGCAGGGCAGGAATTTAACAAACTGACTTGTTGGAAAGGTGGCATCCTATGACGGTGCCACATTGAAAGTCACTGAGCTCTTCTATAAGGCCATTCAACTGCCAGTGTTGGATATGGAGATTGCATATCTGTGTTCTCGATTTCATACACCAGTCAGCAACGGCTGAGTGGCTAAAATAGCCGATTCCACAAATTTGAAGGGGTGTCCACATACTTTTGTATATATAGTGTATTTTTGTTCAGTATATAACTAAGAAACTATTTTGAACCATCTTCACAAAGTTCATACTGAAGTATGGCATAAGGATGGAGCATCACAAACACTATATTATTAAACTAAGAATCAGAACTCTGCAGCTGGTGAATAAAATATATTTAACTGCTCCTCCATTTTAAATATATAGTTTTCTCTCCCCATTGACTCTCTTGTCTCAGACCATGCTGACAGCGATCTCCATGAGTGCCATCGCAACGAATGGAGTGGTGCCAGGTGAGTACGTAACACAGTGTGTGAATGCGTGGGAGGCCTGGGTGCCGCAGGGAAATCCTGTTGTTATTTCCAAGCAATTGGGTTTTCATGTCCTCTGATATTGCTCAGGTCTGTGGACAGGTAATACTTAGTCTCGAAAACCCGACCCTATGCAACAGTAACTAGGATCTGGTTTCGACGACCGACTCTTTTGACAACTTTGATAAGGAAAAAGAAATCTGGGGTGGGCGCTCAGACAGAGAACTCTCCCAACAAATCACGAGGCAGACATGTCAGAAACTCGCGATTCGAAACCAAAGTTTGCAAGCAAAACCTTTGCAGGGGTTTTAGCAAAGGTAGTTGATGCAAACTATTCACTTTCTAAATGCACTCATTAAAAATGACCTCTGTGATCTCTATCTTGCTAGCTACTATTTAGTATTCTATTCAAGCAGATAAGGTAGTGACATAGGCAGTTCCACTATGCCAAAATGACGTTCTATTACATACAGACGCTGTTAAGCCGAGGCATTTGAAAATATGCAGCCGAAGTACAATGAGAGCAGATACAAATGCATTGCTTTAACGAATTATGAAAATGTCAAGAATGTTGAGCAACGTAATAAAGTAATTATTTTTCAAATAAGTTACCTTACACGTTATGTTGGCTGACCATTTGTTAGCTACGCTGTCCTTACCAACCACATAGCATATCATTACAGCAGTATGTACCGGTATGTTAGCTAGCTACATAATGTTAGTTGGCTACTTATACATCAAACTTGCCAGTATATTAACTATAGGCTATCTAACTACCCAACGTTTACTGACTTCATTATTCTTGTCATTCTTAACTTAGCTAAATGGTATAGTTGTTGTGCGTTTTCGATGGACATTCGAGTGCTTTTGTAAATTCACTCTGGCCATCTACTCTGATTTCAGAGCACTCTCGTCTGAGTGTACCAGAGCACAGAATAATGAATTTATGAGCGCTCAACACCCGATGAATTTGGCCGGTGTCAGTAAAAGTTGGCAAAAAATCATAATTAAATTGTTGCCAGCAGCACAGTTACAGTCACCAACGCTCTGGATAACATGAAAACTACCTAACCAGCTCTGCTAGGGCGAGTAAAATGGTTAGTGGTCTCATTTGTGACTGGAAGTAGTTAGCTTGGGTGTTTGGCTGCCTTTGTAAGGTCAGAAGGCTTAAATCAACCCTACTCCTCGGCCCGAGCGTCCAGTGTGCGCCCCGAGAGCGAAACGCCCTGAATTTACAAACGGCCAACCTGACAACACTCTGAATTTACGAGCACACTCTGGCACTCCAGATTGAATTTAAGAACACACCCGAAGTCGTAAAATGTCTAACTAGTCATTTGTTATGCTAACTAGCTAACAAGAGGTTGCATAGCAACAGCATCAACTTCCGGTAGACAGGCAAAGAGCTAGTACGCTCAACTGAAAGCATACTGCTCGTTTACAGTATACTAAAATTAACTAATAGTATATAGTATATACTCATTAAGTATGTAGTATACAGTATGTTAGTATGGGTATTTGAACACAGCTTAGGTAATGCTAGCATGGCTAAATCAGGACCACACTGTATTAGCGCCGCTTCCACCACCTGCACAAAGTCAAAGTGTGAAACTATTCTATTCAGAAACCTAGAATCTATTTTGTACCTATCCATAGAACCATAGTATTGTAGAGAAAGTCTAGAACTGTATTCAATCTCTCACTAACATGCCTAAGCAATGTCTATGCAGCACTATCTTTTTGTTTACAAACTACTACTTCCGCAGATTCAGGCCCCAATTCTTTAGACTTTTGTGCAGACCTGGGGTTCATCTTTGAAGACAATGTTGCAGAAATAGAGCCAAAGAGGAATGCCAATGGTTGTGTTTGTGTGTCTCAGCCGGAGGCTCCTACTACATGATCTCCCGTTCCCTGGGGCCTGAGTTTGGCGGAGCTGTCGGAATCTGCTTCTATTTGGGGACTACTTTTGCCGGTGCCATGTACATCCTTGGTGCCATCGAACTTCTGCTGGTAAGGAGAGATGCTTGCTATTATTTTATTGTTTTGTTTACTATCTGTTTTGTATTCCTCTGTGCCTTTTCCAGCGTTTTATATTGGGGCGAGACCACAACATTGATTAATGCAAAGGGAAGATGTGCACTCACATGTCTGTGTTCTTCAGTGTAGATTGTAATGCAAGAGATGAGGATGCCGAAAGCTACCCACTAAATACAATCAATTGAAACCCATTATGTTGATATCTTTTCGTTTTAGACAAATATGAAAAGTTGTTGCAATTCCTGAGTGATTTTTCCTTAGACATAATATCTCAATTATCATGAATTCATCCAGCAAGCTGTCACACTCAGAGCTTTATTTAGATCTGATGCTTTTTCAAAATAATACTAAGTGCATTTCCTTTCATATGCTGGTTCATTTGTTAGTGCCTTGTCTGTTCCATCATCCACCATCATAAAAATAATACCATTTTTATTACGTTTATCTGATGTCTCCAATGTTTGAGATCATGTCTGATCTCTCTTCTCACTCACTCACTCCCTTCCTCCTTTTTTTCTTCATCCTTCTTTTCTGACGCTTGCTCCCATTCTCTCCCTCCATCCTCATACCTCCCTCTATCCTCATACCTCCCTCTATCATTTTTTAACACACCCTTTCTCTCCCTCCATCCTATTCTTACTCTCTCCTCTCTTCCTCTCTCATTTTCTCATCCCTTCCCTTTCTCTCTCTCCCTCCATCTTTCCCTTTTCTAGATTTACATCCTTCCCCAGGCGGCCATTTTTAAGATGGAGGGTCTGGAAGGGGCTGATATGGAGGCAGCGATGCTGAACAACATGCGCGTGTATGGCACCATTGTGCTCAGTTTCATGGCCACGGTGGTGTTTGTGGGGGTCAAATATGTCAACAAGCTGGCTCTGGTCTTCCTGGCGTGCGTTATTCTGTCCATCCTGGCTGTTTACGCTGGCGTCATCAAGACGGCCTTTGAACCCCCTGTTTTCCCGTAAGTCTGACCTGACTGAGCCTTGTGCACTTTTCCGCTGTTGCTCACTTAAAGATTGAATCCACATTGGGGGAAACAGTGCCATTGTTCGCCCTAGCGCCGTTGTTATTGTTTTGATTTTGTTGATGAAAACAGAGGAGAGACGCATTCGTCAGCGTGGGAGAAAAAAATGTTGCCCTGCATATTCTGCTGTCCTACCATGTGTGGAATAATGTCCAGGGGGAATGGTGTTTGTTGTTTGCAGTAACTTCTTTGTTGTTGTATTATACCAAACAGACATGGGAGTTTGACCAATTAAGGTTTCCAACTTTAAAGTTGTTAGAGCTTTACAAAAAAACAAAACAAATGTCATGATGACCCTGTCTCTGGTCATGTTTAATGTTTACTTCATTTACTCAATTAAGTCATGAGACTTGCATATTTATGTTAATTTCTGTAATGTTTTCCTAACCTCTAAATAGACCGGTGGCTGATGATGTCTTGTCTGTCCTCCCCCTACAGCGTGTGTATCCTGGGGAACCGCACTCTGATCTCCAAGGGATTTGACGTGTGTGCCAAGGTCATTGAGAGGGACAATGGCACGGTCACCACCAAGCTGTGGAAGATTTTCTGCGACTCGGAGTTCCTCAACGCTACCTGTGATGAGTACTTTGCCAACAACAATGTTTCTGAGATCCAGGGCATCCCAGGGGTCAGCAGTGGTATACTGGCTGGTAAGAAGTGCCCCATTCAGAACGTATTGTAAGCTAATGTAGTCTGTAATAGAGAGACATACTGCTACTTCGCAAGAGGTATGTAATTATTATGATATTTGTGCATCTCTCTGTCTCTGTCTCACTCTCACAGAGAACCTGTTTGGTTACTACCTGGAGAAGGGAGACTTCTTGGAGAAGCGGGGAATCTCAGCCATGCAGGACCCTGATGCTCCCATCACCAACTCCAACCGTTACGTCCTGGCTGACATCACCAGCTTCTTCACCCTGCTGGTGGGGATCTATTTCCCTTCTGTCACAGGTCAGTCACTGCTGGGGTCACAGGTCAGTCACTGGGTCAACGGTCAGGAGTCACTGCTGAGGATGGACTAGGCCAATCATATCCCAAAAGGACAGCATGGGTACAGGCTTTTGTTTCAGCCTAGCACAAACCTGATTAATCTAATCACCTATATTAAGTTATTATAATTAAATTAACATTTTACCTTATGATTTCAAAGTAAATGCTACATTCAAAAAAGCACTGCTTGAATACTTTAACTAATATTTTGCTTATACAAGGGCACCTAATGGCAGTATTGGATTTCTCACATGAGAAACATAATTCCTATTGTTATATCCACTTTATAGTAACCTGGGAGTCTCTCCACAGTCCCAAATGCAGAGAGACAGAGAAATACTTTCCAGAACTGATGACACTAGAGGAGCTGAATGAGGTGAAATTAGATCAAGTGGAATTTCTGCCAAAAACCACATCAGCAGAAAGTCTGGGGAATACATGAGTCACATTCCCACTATCATCCCAGTTTCATAACCGCTGAATAAAATGCCCATTGTGTACAAGCATTTGCTCTGTGACATTAGTATTATCATGTTTTGTGAGAGCTGCTGCTGGAGATGTAAAATAGTTTGTTGAACACTGCACCAGTTTTCTGGATTGTAAAATCAAGAAACAAAAAACACAGTTGCTATTACAAGTAAAGGATGAGTTTTTAAAAAAAGTTGCTAATCAAAAATTCTTTTTTTGGGGGGCCTCCACTTTATCACTTTCAGAAAGTACTTCCTAGCTAGCACAGTAAAAATAAATAAGTAAAAAAAAATGTGTGAAACATAGGACAAGCCATTACACATCAAGTGTGAAGGATGGGAATTGTTCCTGTTTGATCCTGTTTGTCCCCCTCCCCCCCACCTCTCTTCTGTCCCTCTCCTCTTCTGTCCCTCTGCCTCCCAGGCATCATGGCTGGCTCTAACCGCTCTGGAGACCTGCGCGATGCCCAGAAGTCCATCCCCATAGGCACCATAGCAGCCATTACCACTACTTCTATAGTGTGTATCCTTTACTACAGTAAATACTGCCAGTCTTACTGGAGCAGTCCATGTTTTTTTAACCTTCTCTGGGACTACTGACGAAAATATGCTGGAATGTTATATATAATATGTGTGACGTTTGAATAGACAATATGAAGCATTTGATTCTTCATTTAGTACAGTTTGTACTAAAGCCTGTAGGTACAGTGTATTTGTATTTATTAAGGATCTCTTTTAGCTGTTGCCAAGGCAGCAGATACTCTTCCTGGGGTCCAGCATCATTATGGCAGTTATATAATATTAAAAATAAATGTCATAACACTTTTCACAACGCATTAAGTGTGTGCCCTCAGGTCACTGTGTAGAGTGTGTGTGTTAGCATGTGTATGTGTATGCTTGTGTCTGTGCCTGTGTGTGTGTCTCTTCACAGTCCCCGCTGTTCCAAAAGTGTATTTTTTTTATATCTGATTCTACTGCTTGGATCAGTTTCCTGATGTGGAATAGAGTTCCATGTAGTCATGGCTCTATGTAGTACTGTGAGCCTCCTATAGTCTTTCCTGGACTTGGGGACTGTGAAGAGACCTCTTGTGGCATGTCTTGTGGGGTGTATGCATGGGTGTCCGAGCTGTGTGATTGTAGTTTGAACAGACAGCTCGGTGTATTCAGCATGGCAATACTTCTTACAAAAACAAGTAGTGATGAAGTTAACCTTTCTTCTACTTTGAGCCATGAGAGATTGACATGCATATTATTAATGTTAGCTCTCTGTGTACATTTAAAGGCCAGCCGTGCTGCCCTGTTCTGAGCCAATTGTAATTTTCCTAAATCCTTCTTCGTGGCACCTGACCACACAACTGGACAGTAGTCCAGGTGAGACAAAACTAGGGCCTGTAGGACCTGCCTTGTTAATAGTGTTGTTAAGAAGGCAGAGCAGCGCTTTATTATGGACATACGCCCATCTTAGCTACTGTTGCATCAAAAAATGTTGACTATGACAGTTTAAATCCAGGGTTCTTCAAGCAGTTTAGTCTCCTCAACTTGCTTAGTTTCCACATTATTCATTACAATATTTATTTGAGGTTTAGCGTTTAGTGAATGATTTGTCCCAAATACAATACTTGTTGATTTTGAAATATTTAGGACTAACTTATTTCTTGCCACCCATTCTGAAACTGACTGCAGCTCTTTGTTAAGTGTTGCAGTAATTTTCACTCGCTGTAGTAGCTGACATGTATAGTGTTGAGTCATCCGCATACAAAGGACACACTGGCTTTATACAAAGCAAGTTGCATGTCATTAGTAAAGATTTTAAAAAGTAAGGGGCCTAGAAAGCTGTCCTGGGGAATTCCTGATTCTACCTGGATAATGTTGGAGAGGCTTCCATTAAAGAAACCCTCTGTGTTCTGTTAGACAGGTAACTCTTTATCCACAATATAGCAGGGGGTGTAAACCATATCACATACGTTTTTACAGCAGCAGACTATGATCAATAATGTCAAAAGCCGCATTGAAGTCTAACAAAATAGCTCCCACAATCTTTTTATCATCAAATTTCTCTCAGCCAATCATCAGTAATTTGTGTATGTGCCGTGCATGTTGAATGTCTTTCCCTATAAGAGTGCTAAAAGTCTGTCTGGTCAAACACATTTTTTTCCAAAAGTTTACTTAGATTTTAGGCTTAGATTGAAGATATGGCAAATAGGAGTGGCAATATCGTCCGCCATCATCCTCAGTCATTTTCCATCCAAGTTGACAGACACAGGTGGCTTGTCAGTATTGATAGACAACAACAACAAAAAATCTAGTCTTCCAAATTACAATTCTTGTCTTTCATAATTTTGTCAGTTATACGCGTTTATTGCTGGCATGTCATGCTTAAGTTTGCTAATCTTGCCAATGAACAAAATTATTAAAATAGTTGGCAATATCACTGGGTTTTGTGATGAAGGAGCCATCTGATTCAATAAATGATGGAGCTGAGTTTGCCTTTTTGCCCAGAATTTCATTTAAGGTGCTCCAAAGCTTTTTACTATTGTTCTTTATATAATTGATATAATTGATCTTTGTTTCATAGTATAGTTTCTTGTTTTTTATTGAGTTTAGTCACATGATTTCTGAATTTGCAGTATGTTTTTGTGCAGACACACTTACTTGCCATTCCTGTTGCCTCATCCCTCTCAACCATACAATTTTTCCATTCCTTATCAATCCACAGGGATTTAACAGTTGTTACAGACATTTTCTTAATGGGTGCATGCTTATTAGTAACTGGAATAAGCAATTTCATAAATGGGTCAAGTGCAGCGTATTGTTGCTCTTCGTTGTGTAATGTGTGTATTGTGAGGTCTGTGTGTGTGTTCCTTCACTGCTCCTCCCAGACATGTCTGCCGTGGTCCTGTTTGGGGCCTGCATTGAAGGGGTGGTCCTGAGGGACAAGTGAGTTATTTGTATTCCACTCTACATCCACTTCCTGTATTACTATAACTAGCATCGTTGCCTCGTGAGTCTTGCCCATCTCAAAATCAATACTCTCCCACTAATTGTCCATGTAATCAGATGCAACACATAGAATAACAAATAATACTCAAAGGACTTGATTGAGAATGTGTGCACTGAATTGATACTGCAATGGACACTGGACGATGCCAGCTGTTATGACAAAAACTAATTGAAAAAGGCAACTTAGATCTGTCTCTCTGATTTCAGGTTTGGTGAGGGGGTGAATGGTAACCTTGTAATTGGTACCCTGGCGTGGCCTTCACCATGGGTGATCGTGATTGGCTCCTTCTTCTCCACCTGTGGGGCAGGGCTTCAGAGTTTGACTGGAGCGCCACGCCTCCTGCAGGCCATCTCCCGCGATAGCGTAATCCCTTTCCTTAAAGTGAGTAAACACACACACACATACATATACACTAGCACTATTTACTTTGTGGAGTGGTCAATCAGCGGACATTGGTAATTTTCTGTATAGATTATACTGCATACTATTACCAGAACCACCGCTTCTACTCTTCTAATACCATCGAGACAATTTCTCTGTTTGTTCAGAGAAATGTAGATCCACTCTACTCAAATAGCCCTCAAGTGTGTTGGGGCTATCAGTGATTACTAATTCATGGTCCCACTATAGTCCAGGCTCAGGTTGAGTTGCTGTGACAGGAGCTGTCTGTCACCCCCACTGATTAAGGAAAAGTTTCCCAGACTGAGCAGACATGTCTAACGTGTGATATAGGGATGATAGTGATTAATCATGCTGCAGCAAGGACCAGTGTGACCTGAATGAGAGGGCGAGAGGGGCTGAAACTCTTGCAGTCCCCTCAACTTAATACTACAATGTGCTGTGCTATATGTTCAGGTGTGCGTGCATGCAGGTGTGGGTGTTAATAGTTCATTGTACCTCACTGTTGTGCGTTGTCTGTAGGTGTTTGGGCATGGCAAGGCCAACGGAGAGCCTACCTGGGCCCTACTCCTCACAGCCAGTATCTGTGAGATCGGCATCATCATCGCCTCTCTGGACGCTGTTGCCCCCATCCTCTCCATGTAAGACAACCACATGTCTAATATATACTCTGCTTCTCCTGAACACACTATGGAGATGGTTATGTCTTGGTAGCAAGTATAGCTGTTCTGAGTTCTTCTTTCTCTCTCTGTGTAGGTTCTTCTTGATGTGCTACATGTTTGTTAACCTGGCCTGTGCCCTGCAAACTCTGCTGAGAACCCCCAACTGGAGGCCTCGCTTCAAGTTCTACCACTGGTGAGTTAAACAATTCAACATAGCAGACATAGCTCTAGATCTTAGCCATGGGATCATCGCCAAAGAGCGCTGCTTAGCTAATATTCTCAGGTGTGAAACAGTCTACTATAGCATTTGTGTTTTGCACTGGATATCAAGCCAGACCAGGTAGGTTCCTGTTAGGAAGCTGTTATTTACCTGAGTAGTCTGCCAGAGACACTGTGAGAATCTGGAGCCTGGCTTAGCCTATAATGATCCTCTACTGCCTCGAACGTAACAACAGCAGACAGAGAAACAAGATATCCTGTCTCCAATCTGTGGCTATTGTTATAATCAGTGAGTGGTTTGACTGTTGCAGCAACAAGCAACAGACTGAGGATATAACTTCCTGTCCCTCTCCCCAACAGGGCTCTCTCCTTCCTGGGCATGAGCTTGTGTCTGTCGCTCATGTTTATCTGTTCCTGGTACTACGCCATTGTTGCCATGGTGATTGCTACCTGCATCTACAAATACATTGAGTTCGCTGGGTGAGTGAGCTTCCAACCTTGGACTACAAAGCAAAGAAAAATCGCAACTAAGAAATTATATATAATAATAAAAATAAAGAAAAACCCTGGAATTAGTAAGTGTGTCCAAACTTTTGACTGGTACTGTATATTTTTATTTATTTAACCTTGAGATTAAAAATCTATTTCACAAGAGAGCCCTGTACACATTACAATAAAAACAGAATAAGAAAACATACTCACATATGTGTATAAAACAATATAATTCAGCACACAATAACGAAATAAACATATTTAATAAAAGCAATCACATTGAACTACATAGAGGTCCTCAATCAATAATTTAAACTGCCTGAGTGACACCAGCACATCTAGCTGCAGTGAACTCTGCAGATTGTTCCACAAATTAGGGCAAAAGAACAAAACACAGATTTTCCCAAATCTGTGGAGACTGAAGGGATCACTAGTATTATCCATTCCTGACAACAGGTTTGGTAACTTATGATTCTTAACTTAATTAATGAAGTTACATATGAAGGGAGTTTCTGTCAGATTGCTTTTTAAATAAATAAAAGAGAATGCAGCTCTCTTCTTACAGACAGAGGTCCATCCCACATTTTTATACAGACTACAATGATGAGTCCTAAAATTGTCCCCTGTGATAAAATGTATAGCGGAATGGTACAAAGGTTGCCGCATGCATGTAAACAATATCACCAAATCCAATACATGGAGAAGCGTTGTTTGAACAATTTTTCTCCTGTTTTCAGTACAGAGGCATGATTTATTTCGATATAAACAGGCAAACTTGAATCTTAGCTTCTTAGACATATTTTCTATATGCGTTACGAAGGACAACTTGTCATCAAGCCAGACACCCAGGTACTTATTGAGAAACAAGTTCAATTTGGGTTCCATTGGTAGAGCAAATATGCAGGTCCTCAGTGCCAACATTTCATGACCGAGAGAACAGCATGAGCTTGGTTTTACTTGTATTTAAAGCATCATGAAGGCACCGGAGGGGATGTCTGCCGTCTTATCAGCTCTTAACCAACCATGCTATTTTTTATTTTTTTTTGCGTTGTTCGTAACTTGTTTTGTACATAATGTTGCTGCTACCGTCTCTTATGACTGAAAAGAGCTTCTGGACATCAGAACTGCGATTACTCACCTTAGATCAGAGTTTTTCTTCAATGAGTCGGACGGGAGGGATATACTACAGACACCCGACCAGGCCCAGATCCCCGCCATTCGCTGGAGAAGGAAACAGATATTTTGCGGAAAAAAATCAGGGTGCCTTGTGAGGATCAGGCGACGAGTGGCTAATCTTCCTTTGCCTTCCGTCCTGCTAGCTAAAGATCAATCGCTGGAAAATAAATGGGTCAAACTGAAAGCACGTATATCCTACCAACGGGACATTAAAAACTGTAATATCTTATGTTTCACCAAGTTGTGGCTGAACGACGACATTAAGAACATACAGCTGGTGGGTTATACACTCTATCAACAGGATAGAACAGCAGCCTCTGGTAAGACACGGGGCGGGGGCCTATGCATATATGTAAACAACAGTTGGTGCACAATATCTAAGGAAGTCTCGAGGTTTTGCTCACCTGAGGTAGAGTATCTCATGATGAGCTGTAGACCACACTATCTACCTAGAGAGTTTTCATCTGTATTTTTGGTAGCTCTCTACATACCACCACAGATCGATGCTGGCACTAAAACCGCACTCAATGAGCTGTATACCGCCATAAGCAAACAGGAAAACGCTCATCCAGTGGCGGCGCTCCTAGTGGCCGGGGACTTTAATGCAGGGACATTTTTATCAGTTTTACCTAATTTCTATCAGCATGTTAAATGTGCAACCAGAGGGAAAACAATTCTAGACCACCTTTACTCCACACACGAGTACAAAGCTCTCCCTCGCCCACCATTTGGCAAATCTAACCAAAATTCTATCCTCCCGATTACTGCTTACAAGCTAAAATTAAAGCAGGAAGCACCAGTGACTCGGCCTATAAAAAAAGTGGTCAGATGAAGCAGATGCTAAACAACAAGACTGTTTTGCTAGCACAGACTGGAATATGTTCCGGGATTCTTCCGATGGCATTGAGGAGTACACCACATCAGTCACTGGCTTTATCAATAAGTGCATCGAGGACGTCGTCCCCACAGTGACTGTACATACATACCCCAACCAGAAGCCATGGATTACAGGCAACATTTGCACTGAGCTAAATGGTAGAGCTGCCGCTTTCAAGGAATGGGACTCTAACCCAGAAGCTTATAAGAAATTGCACTATGCCACGAACCATCAAACAAGCAAAGCGTCAATACAGCACTAAGATCGAATCGCACTACACCGGCTCCGACAATCGCCGGATGTGGCAGGGCTTGCAAACTATTACAGACTACAAAGGGAAACACAGCCGAGAGCTTCCCAGTGACATGAGCCTATCAGACGAGCTAAATAACTTATATGCTCGCTTCAAGGCAAGTAACATTGAAACATGCATGAGAGCATCAGCTGTTTTCCTGATGACTGTGTGATCACGCTCTCCGCAGCCGATGTAAGTAAGACCTTAAAACAGGTCAACATTCACAAGACCGCAGGGCCAGACGTATTACCAGGACGTTTACTCCGAGCATGTGCTGACCAACTGGCAAGTGTCTTCACTGACATTTTCAACCTCTCCCTGTCTGAATCTGTAACACCAACATGTTTTAAGCAGACCACCATAGTCTCTGTGCCCAAGAACACTAAGGTAACCTGCCTAAATGACTACTGACCCGTAGCACTCACGTCTGTAGCCATGAAATGCTTTGAAAGGCTCACATCAACACCGTTATCCCAGAAACGCTAGACCCACTCCAATTTGCATACCACACCAACAGATCCACAGATGATGCAATCTCTATTGCACTCCACACTGCCCTTTCACACCTGGACAAAAGGCACATCTATGTGAGAATGCTATTCGTTGACTACAGCTCAGTATTCAAACACCGTAGTGCCCTCAAAGCTCATCACTAAGCTAAGGACCCTGGGACTGAACACCTCCCTCTGCAACTGGATCCTGGACTTCCTGACGGGTGGTAAGGGTAAGTAACAACACATCCGCCACGCTGATCCTCAACACGGGGGCCCCTCAGGGGTGCGTGCTCAGTCCCCTCCTGTACTCCCTGTTCACTCATGACTGTGCGGCCAGGCACGACTCCAACACCATAATTAAGTTTGCTGATGACATAACCGACAATGATGAGACAGCCTGTAGGGAGGAGGTCAGAGACCTGACCGTGTGGTGCAAGGACAACAACGTCCCCCTCAACGTGATCAAGACAAAGGAGATGATTGTGGACTACAGCAAAAGAAAGACCAAGCATGCCCCCATTCTCATCGATGGGGCTGTAGTGGAGCAGGTTAAGAGCTTCAAGTTCCTTAGCGTCCACATCATCAAGAAACTAACATGGTCCAAGCACACCAAGGCATTTGTGAAGAGGGCACGACAAAACCTTTTCCCCCTCAGGAGACCTAAAAGATTTGGCATGGGTCCTCAGATCCTCAAAAGGTTTTACAGCTGCACTATCGAGAGCATCCTGACGGGTTGCATCACTGCCTGGTATGGCAACTGTTCGGCTTCCGACCTCTTGGCACTACAGAGGGTAGTGCGTATGGCCCAGTACATCACCGGGGCCAAGCTTCCTGATATCCAGGACCTCTATACCAGGCAGTGTCAGAGGAAGGCCCTAAAAATTGTCAAAGACTCCAGCCACTCTAGTCATAGACTGTTCTCTCTGCTACCGCACGGCAAGCAGTACCGGAGTGCCAAGTCTAGGTCCAAGAGGCTTCTAAACAGCTTCTACCCCCAAGCCATAAGACTCCTGAACAGCTAATCAAATGGCTACCCAGACTATTTGTATTGCCCCCCCCCCTCTCTACGCTACTGCTACTCACTGTTATTATCTATGCATAGTCACTTTAATAACGTTGACACCGGTGCCCTCACACATTGACTCTGTACCGGTACCCCATGTATATAGCCCCGCTATTGTTATTTACTGCTGCTCTTTAATTATTTGTTATTCTTATCTCTTATCTCTCTTATTTTCTTAAAACTGCATTGTTGGTTAAGGGCTTGTAAGTGAGCATTTCACCTGTTGTATTTTGCGCATGTGAAAAATAAAATTTGATTTCATTTAAGATTTGTAAGTGATTTCTGAATTGAATCAAAGTCATGCTGAAGTTCACAAATGGCCTGCTGCACCGAGGTGGCACAGGACCACAAAACTGTGTCATCTGCATAGAGATGAATGTTACAAGTATTAACAGTGTTTCCTATGTCATGAATGTACAAGGTGAACAACAATAATAATAAATCGAACCCTGAGGAACACCTTTTTGAATCTCAAGAAATTCAGATTTAACCACATCTGTGAAGATGACCTGAGTTCTGTCGCTAAGATAATTCTGAAACCATAAACGGGCTGTATATCCCAGGCCTATTTTTGATAACTTCTTCAGCAAAACAGAATGATCCACAGTGTCGAACGCCTTTGACAGGTCAATAAACAAGGTAGCACAGCTCTTTTTAGCACCCAAGGCATTGACAAGATCATTAACAACTAGCATTGTTGCTGTGGTAGTATTATCCCCAGGTCTAAACCCTGATTGGTTTATATTAAAAATACAATTATCAGGTAAAAAGGAATGAAGTTGTACATTAAACAAGGATTCAGGAATCTTCGCTAAAGAAGGTCGTCTTGAAATGGTGCGATAGTTTTCAAGATCCTTTGTATCCCCACCTTTATGGAGTGGCAGCACGTGCGGATTTCCATGGTTTTGGAATACTTCCTGATAACAATGTTAATTCAAATGTGGGCTACTGAGCCAGCAATAAAGGGAGCTGCACACTTAAGCAGACCAGGCTGCAATTGATCAGCCCCTGTGGATTTGTTTGTCTAAAGCATCCAAATTCAGTGAATTTCCAAAAAGAAAACTCCTGACCAGCATTTTCAGTCAATAGATTTTCACCATCAACATCCAAACTATTCATTTCAAGAGCTGGCTTTGAAATACATTCAAATATATAGCCCGCAGAGATAAAATGGTGATTAAATGCATTAATGATGTCAATTTTGTCATTATAGGGCCAGAATCTAAATAAATTTATTGGGGGAGAGAAGAGGAGACACAACCCTTCAGTGACATAACAACTTTCCAAAATGTAGCTGGGTTCCCTGTACATTCAGATAGTGTATTAACATAATAATCAGATCTTGCTTTTTTAACTATTTTTATACACACCGATTTCTCAATCGCCTGAAAGACTGCCAGTCTGGGCCCGAGTCTGTGAATCTAGCTTTGGCCCAGGCAGCATCTCTGTTGTGTATGACTTCAGATAACTCTGGACTGAACCAAAGGCAAGACCTATTTTTAATTCTCAGTTTTTTAAAGGGAGCATGTTTATCTGCAATACAATTGAAAACATTTGAGAAGTGGTTCAGAGCCAACTCTAGGTCAGGTATAGATGCAATACAATCAAAGTCAGCAAAATAAGGATCACAAACAAAAGGCCTGTTCATTAAAAAAATATGAATTCCTCTTGTTTGGTAAAACGAGGTTTGGATCTAGTCATCCGTATATCTTTGACACATACAATGGGACAGTGGTCACAAATATCCAAAGAAAATACCTACTCCCAGCATATTTCTCTGGAGTATTTGTAAATATGACGTCAATCAAAGTCGATTTCGTAGGGTCCTTTAGGTTTGGACGAGTAGGCTTTGTAATCAGCTGGCACAAATTTAGATTAGTACAAGAATCCTTTAAACAGTCAGTCAGCATCCTGCGTTTCACATGCAAGGTTAAAATCTCCAGCAATCAACACCTCTGGGGTAGTAAATATTAAAATTAAATCAGTGAGTTAGTTGAGTACACACTTCTTGGTGGAGGGTGGACGATAGGTTCCTTTAACTGTTATTTTTTGGTTTGAGCCCAAGTACCGACTTAAAGCCAACAATTAAAATTGTTTAGGACTGGTGGTAGCCTTTAACAGAGACACAGAAAGAAGATTATTTGTGTAAATAGCAACACCACCACCTTTGCCTTTCCTATCAGCCCTAAACACATTTTAACCAGGGTTTTATCAGTTAACCAAGTTTCAGATAAAATAAAAATATCAGGGTCTGCCTGAGAGGTCCACATCCTGACATGATCCATTTTAGGTAATAAACTATGAATGTTAAGTTGTAAAAATTTCAAACCTTTTCTGCATTTAAAATCACAGAGTTTCAATACAAGTCAGATTACTTTGAGATTTCAGAACAACAGGAGACTGGAGATTGGATTATAAGAGAAAACCAAGTAGGAATAGCAGTTACATTTCTCCGGTTAGCACCATTTGGCATGTCACCACTTTCACACACAACGTGTGGAACTCTCAGTGACCAAAGAGGAGATGGTAAAAACTGACTTACATGTAATGCTAATATTGTCCTCACATCAATATATATATATATATATATATATATATATATATATATTGTATATATATACACACAGTACCAGTCAAAATAATTTATTTTGACAATTTTTGACATTGTAAAATAATAGTGAATAAAAAGCGTGAAACAAATCAAAATATATTTAATATTTGAGATTCTTTAAAGTAGCCACCTTTGCCTTTGACAGCTTTGCACACACTTGGCATCAAAAAATATATGTGAATGAAATATAAATCAAACTGGAGATTTTTCAATACAATGGTTAAACACTGTTGGGATGTTCTCATGTTCAAACTCACAGGCTATTAAACACACATACTAAGCATCAGTGAACATTTCAGTTCATTGATGGTTAATTGGCTCTAACTCTCTGCTCGGTGGTGTGTGACAGGGCAGAGAAGGAGTGGGGAGATGGTATACGTGGCATCTCACTCAGCGCTGCTCGCTTCGCCCTCATGAGGCTGGAGGAGGGACCGCCTCACACCAAGAACTGGAGGTCAGTGAGTCACAGAGAGGGGTACTCACAACTACAAGATACACTTCTATTATTGCACAAGCTTTAGTCATCATCTGTACTGTACTGAACTCAAGGGAAATGTATTTGATCATACTGAGATTTGATATTGATATTTGATATATTTGATATTCATGAATTTTAAAAACAGACATTATCTATGGTATTTCTGCCGGTTTCCAGCTTTAGTCTCTCTGTAAATCTGAATGTAACTGATTGTTGATATTCTTGCTGGTTAGGCCTCAGATTATGGTTCTGGTGAGCATGGATTCAGAACAGAATGTGGAGCAGCCCCGTCTGCTGTCCCTGACCAATCAGCTGAAAGCAGGAAAAGGTCTTACCATCGTGGGTACCTCAGTGGTGGGCACCTTCCTCAACAACCATGCAGAGGCCCAGAAGGCAGACCAGGTCCGTACTGTCTGAGAGACACACACACAGAAACAGTGATGAATCATTTATGAATCATTTATAACACCCTGGTCTCTCTTCCACTGTGTGCTCCAGTCTCTGAGGAAGCTGATGGAGACAGAGAAGGTGAAGGGTTTCTCCCAGGTGGTGATCTCCTCCAACCTGAGGGATGGAACCTCCCACCTGATCCAGGTAGGGGGGCTGGGAGGCCTGAAGCACAACACTGTGCTGGTCAGCTGGCCACGCACCTGGAAACAGGTCGAGGACAACCTGCGCTTCAGGAACTTCATCGGTGAGTTAGAGGTGGTCAGATGACAGGTTTTTCACTATGCTAAGAATGCTTTGGGAAGGTTTTGTGTGTTATCATCATCATATCCTAACTCATGTTCAACACCTCTGCAGAGGTGGTTAGGGAGACAACTGCAGCCAGCATGGCTCTGCTGGTCCCTAAAAACATCGCTGCCTACCCGTCAAACGGAGAACGCTTCACTGAAGGCCACATTGACGTGTGGTGGATCGTCCATGATGGAGGCATGCTGATGCTGCTGCCCTTCCTTCTCCGCCAGCACAAGGTGGGATCCCATTTTGGGGATTTGGAGAGATCATGTTTTTCAGTGTTTGTTATTCAGCAATCAGCCATAGACTTCCTTGTGTTGACAGGTTTGGAGGAAGTGTAAGATGCGCATCTTCACCGTGGCCCAAATGGACGACAACAGCATCCAGATGAAGAAAGACCTGATCACCTTCCTGTATCACCTGCGTATCGATGCCGAGGTCGAGGTGGTGGAAATGGTGAGGGACAAAAACATGTTATATTTTTTTAACATATGCTCCGTAAGGTGATGTATTGGTGAGAGCAATGGCAGTTCAGTCAAATAATGTGCATTGATATATTTTAACACCCATTTGCCTTTTTAGCATGACAGTGACATCTCAGCCTATACATATGAGAAGACCCTGGTGATGGAGCAGCGCTCCCAGATCCTCAAACAGATGCACCTCACCAAAAATGAGATGGAGAGAGAGGTAAGCTCTGACACCTCCCTCCTCTAATGTATAACTCATACATAGGTAACTGACTATGATTTAATGTTACCAGTGTGGTTGTTAGCAATCACCAAACAAAGCCATAATGGCCAAAAGAAAGTTCCTATGGTTTATCTAACCCCTTTTAGTACCACTTGTGTTGAATAAAACAATGCCCTTATAGATTATCTGAAGGTTTTTTAGCTCACCTCTACCTTGTTATTTGTATTCAGCCAGCCATCATCACTCACTGAATTTGAAATGCCAGCAACAGGGCAAGGCAGCAGGGGAATGATTATAATTACTGAGCTAGGTTTAAAATGCAATCTCTGTGTCTGCACTTGCCTGGTCTGATCTGTCTCATTAATCAAGAAAGCAAGCTGAACAATATTAACATCAGATAAGATAATGTATGAGGACTTACAGAACAACCTGTGTGCTCTTAAAATGACTATTCCACTTCAAAAACAAGTATTCATTCTATAATGTCATGCATGTAAAAAATAAAAAAAATACAGGAAAACACATGCTACAGAACATATGCATTAAATCTGGCTTTGCGTTGAGCTATCCACCCCTCAGTTATAATCTGTCAAGTATTGACACATTGCTTCTCTGTGATTTGTTGTACCAGTAACTTACATATCTCGACTCAAAGTTTCATGTTTGAACTCTTTGTCTCTCTTTAAAACCCCTTGCTGCTTTGATTTCCACAGATCCAGAGCATCACTGATTCATCCCGTGGTTCTATCCGTCGTAAGAACCCGTCTAACTTGCAGTCTCAGCAGAGCAGTGAGGAGCCGGCAGGAGTCAGCGTGGAGGAGACACCAGAGGAGGAGGTACAGAAGTGTCCTCATACCTAACTCTCTGAGTGTAACAGTGTAGGTTCCGTCCCTCTCTTCGCCCCAACCCGGGCTCGAACCAGGGACCCTTGCACACATCAACAACTGACACCCACCGAAGCATCGTTACCCATCGCGCCACAAAAGCCGCGGCCCTTGCAACGCAAGGGGAAACCCTACTTCAAGTCTCAGAGCGAGTGACGTCACCGATTGAAACGCTATTAGCGCGCACCACCGCTAACTAACTAGCCATTTCACATCGGTTACACTCACCCCCCCTTTGACCTCCTCCTTTTCCGCAGCAACCAATGATCCGGGTCAACAGCATCAATGTAACAGTGTAGGTTCCGTCCCTCTCTTCGCCCCAACCCAGGCTCGAACCAGGGACCCTTGCACACATCAACAACTGACACCCAGCGAAGCATCGTTACCCATCGCGCCACAAAAGCCGCGGCCCTTGCAACGCAAGGGGAAACCCTACTACAAGTCTCAGAGCGAGTGACGTCACCGATTGAAACGCTATTAGCGCGCACCACCGCTAACTAACTAGCCATTTCACATCGGTTACATGAGCAACCTTTGTACTATGTGTAAAGGATGCCACACTGCTTGCTTAACGAGCACCGATTCTTCCTGATTTGGCTCACACCGAGGCTCCAACCAAGGACCTGTGCCTTGCTAGCGCACGTGACCGTCCTCCTAAAGCATCTTACCAGTCAGTGTCACATGAAAAGCTAGCTATTCTCTGGCATAAGTGGGGACACTTCAGGCTGAGGAGTAAGTTTCACACATCCCCTATGTGCTACATTCACCCCTAAAACCTACTCAACAGCGACCCCAGTGTTGAGCTGAGCGCAACTGTAGATCCGAGTCACTAGGCACCACTGTAATAGACATCACGCTGCTTCCTTAGCTAGTACCACATCCTCCTTATTCGGCTCACACCAAGCCTCAAACCCAGGACCTGTGCCTTGCTTGCACACGTGACCACCCCTCCTAAAGCGTCTTACCAGTCAGCGCCACACAAAAACCTAGCTATTCTCTGGCGTAATTGGGGACACTTCAGGCTGAGGAGTAAGTTTCACACATCCCCATGTGCTACTCTATCTGTCCTTCATTCTGCTGTGTTTAAATGGTCCTATTATTTCTCACCATCTCTCTCATCTGCTGCATTTTTCTTTGTTCTGTCTATCCTCTGTCATCTATAGGGCTACTCCTCTGTCAAAATGCCAATTCTCTCACTTTGACATTGTTCTCTGGCGTGTAGCATTTTAAGGGGACCTTTTCCTCTACAGCCTAAAGAAGGGATATGACAGAACAGCATCTTACCTAGTTTCTTTGTTACAGTGCCCCAATTGTGCTTTCAACTCACCGCCCAGTGGTGGTCTGGTGTTTTTATTGCATCACCCCAACTGACAGTTCTCTTTCTTTCCTTCACCCTGTCACGTTGTTGTGTGGTGTCCCTCTCTTAGTCTGTGGCTGTCTCCCGCCCTAAACAGGTGCAGCTGATCCACAATAAGAACCCCACGTCCCCCACCACGCCCGCAGGGAGCGCTGCCACCCCCGGGTCGGAGGTGCAGATGACCTGGACAGACAAGGCTGAGACCCAGGCTGCAGCAGGCCACCCAGAGCAGGGCGGGGTCAAAGACATCTTCAACATGAAGCCGTGAGTCTGCTGTCACTTTCACTTTCAATCACGCGTCCAAAGGCTTGTGTGGACCACTCTCTTAGGAAAAAAAGGTGCTATCTAGAACCTTTAAGGTTCTTCGGCTGTCCCCATAGGAGAACCCTTTGAATAACCGCTTTTGGTTTCAGATAGAACCCTTTTGGTTCCATGTAGAACCATTTTGGGTTCAATATAGAACCCTTTCAACAGAGGGTTCTACATGGAACCCAAAAGTGTTCTACCTGGAACCAAAAAGGGTTCTAACCTGGAACCAACGAGGGTTCTCCTTTGGGGACAGCCGAAGAATGCTTTTGCAACCCTTTTTTTCTGGGAGTGTACTCCTAAACCGTGTTAAATGCAGAAGACACATTTCAGTTGAATGCATTGTTGTACAACTGACTAGGTATCCCCCTTTCCCTTTAAAGTAAATAGAAAATAAGGACAAAGTATTTATAGGTTGTTACTGTTGGGGGGTGGCAGTGGTTTATAAGCTAGTTTCAGAAGTAATACCACAAAGGTTTGAAAGGCTTTGAGTGTCATCCGCACAACACAACTTCTCAATGTAAGTTCAGTATTGTAAAGATCTCTGAATTGTCATTCTCTTCTTACCATGCTGCAGGGAGTGGGAGAGCCTGTAAGTATTATATTAGCATGATATTTAAAAGTTTTCCATGCATGTTGTGAAATAGCAGTAATGATGCAACATGCATTCTGTACTGTACTCCTGTCTGTCCCGTCAGGAACCAGTCCAACGTGAGGCGCATGCACACAGCACTGAGGCTCAATGAGGTCATCATGAAGAAGTCCAAGGAGGCCAAGCTGGTGCTGCTCAACATGCCTGGACCACCCAAGAACCGCATGGGAGAGGAAAACTGTATCCTATCATATCTTTGGCATAATATGTTATATTATAGACTTCTGTATTTTATAATACTATAACAATACGTAGCTTCTACTGTCATAAATGTAAGTCAAACCAAAAGGCTCAACAGGATAGCTGGCATGAATAGGCTACAAAAGCCAGATGTGAAAACTTGCTTATTCCTTAACTCTAATCCTTTCTCAGATATGGAGTTCCTGGAAGTCCTCACCGAGGGTCTCAACCGGGTCCTCCTAGTACGTGGTGGTGGACGCGAGGTCATCACCATCTACTCCTGAGAGACCTCAAATCAAATCCACACCCATTCACCTTGCAGCTTAATGGTTTATGGCCCCTGCTTCCACCCTCCCTGCACCTTTACTTCAGTCACATCCCTCACATCCCACACACACACACACACACACACACACACACACACACACACACACACACACACACACACACACATCCCACACACACACACATCCCACACACACACACACACACACACACACACACACACACACATCCCACACACACACACATCCCACACACACACACACACACACACACACATCCCACACACACACACATCCCACACACACACACATCCCACACACACACACACACACACACACACACACACACACACACACACACACACACATCCCACACACACACACATCCCACACACACACACACACACACACACACACACACCCACACACACACACACACACACACACATCCCACACACACACACATCCCACACACACACACACACACACACACATCCCACACACACACACATCCCACACACACACACACACACACACACACACACACACACACACACACACACACACACACACACACACACACACATAAACCCATCCCATAACATATCAGCTCACTTTGCACTACGTAGTTAGTACCCCCCCCCAAAGGCACCAGCTGAATTCTACTTTACTCTCAATCACCTCTACCAGCATCATGTCTGCTCCTCTCATCATCTAGAAAGCTGTGGCATCAAACCTGTTTAGGTTTTTCAATGGCTATCAGATCACTAGATGTCAAATGGCACATGAGTTTCTTCTCATACAGAGGAGTGGACATATTCAAAAGACAAATTATTCCCCAAACTAGAGGTCAGATGTTTTTGTTGTGTTTGTCCTTGTGTTTTATTTGATCTGTCTGTCAATCTTGTTGCTTTTCTTATTATTTTTGTAGGGATGTGGGTTACTTGCAAGAGAAGGATGGATACATTCTCATTGCTGGTCTATTTCATGTTTTACTTTTTATTTATTTATGCATACATTTATTTTGAGAATACAGTTAATATGTTTTTTGTTGTGCATTTGGTTGTTTTATGTTATGTACGATATGATGTGTTGAAGTCATTGAGGGAAGAGGGTGGGTCGAGAATTCATCAGTCATCAGCAACATGTCTTCCTATGGATTGTCACCTTGAGGACACCTGAGCAGCAGTGAAGTATATTACAGTCGGAAGGAAGGAGAGAGGAAGAGTTCATACCAGTCAGTTCACAGGCGGTATTTGAAATGTACTTAATGAATTGAATACATTTAATTTGTCATTGAACTGACTCAATTATGATGGAGTTGGTGTTGATCACAACCCTGGCTTTTTATACTGTGATACTGTGAAGAAACAGTACAATGAGATATTTGAAGTTGCTAAGAGACACATCATGACCTCAACCTTTGACACCCCCCCCAAAAAAAGCTGATTACTGTAAATAGTGTCCTTTGTCCAATCATTTAATACATATTACTACTAGCTATACCTTGAGAGTGCTGACAAGACTTTTAGGTGACATAAACTATTGTTATAACAGTGAAGAAACCGTGAACAATGTATTGATATAAAGTAGATAATAATTGCAAGAAACTACTGTGTTATAATCTAAAACAAAATTATATTTGTTTAATACTATCATACCAAATGGCAAACATTTCAATATTTTACCATGTAGTAGTTTACATAAGAAAATGTGAATTGCTAATTTAGAGACACTCAGAAAACTATGTTTGTGATACATTGATATATTTTTAGTAAATACATCTGTTTTTCTTCATCATGATTTGGTTTACACTAATTCCAGTCTAGAAATGTGAATTCTATAATTCTTGCCAAATACAAACATACAAATTGTGCCATATGAAAATAAATAACTTTTTGATACAAACCTCTTTGTAGTACCAAGGCAAAACTGTGTATTGAATTGACTATGTTTAAGGTGGAATTTAGCAGTGAAATTACAACTGGTTTGAATGGATAGTTTTGAACCCAGTATTACTGCGAATCTTCACGACTTTGTACTAGAATGGGAAGAAACATAATTTATTTTCAATGTGGCACAGCTATTTATTTGCTAAATATAATATTACTGTCAATTCCTAAGTTCTGCACATTTACAAGGTCATGTCTAAAGCATCAACCCTGAACTAATACATGAATCATATTAATTATTTTTGTAAACAAATATTATATGGAAATAGATACATATGTGTACATACAGGTCGACCTCATATTTGCAAGTATTTCACATATTAGTTTCTGTGCAGTGGAGGGCACTGTTTACCATGTGGTAGAAACATATGATATATTATATAAAGTCTATCTATATAAATAACTCAATTATTTTTTGTATTATATTGTTTTCAAAAGAAAATGATTGAATTTTATTTATTGAATAGTTTACGTAAAACTGGATATTTTGTGTGTGATGTGCACTGTATTTATGTGAAGGATATTGTTTATCTAACATATGACATATTATAGAGGTTCTAAAATTTCAAAAGCTGCTATACTGATCCATGTGTAAATATTGAACCAAAAACATATGGGGGAGTAGGAAGGGCATACAGGGTCGGGGTGACTTGAATAGCAAGGCAGGGTTGTTTGACACTAGTCAGTGGTTTTCAACACTGTCCTTGAGGTTCAACAGTCAGCTACGTTTTGCTCCAACAAATCACATAGTCAATGGAGTTGTTAACTGACTATTGATGTTGACATGATGCTGTTTTTGTGAGAGAAAATATATATTCAAAAGAATTCACAGCTGACATTAGTCAAACAACATCTCCACTGAGCATTATTTAGTTGGAGCAAATGCAGCCAACTTGAGGACCAACATTGACAAATATTGCTCAATATTAAGTTTAGATTGAAGACCTGAAACAATAATTTGAACTAGATATCTAAGGGCAGTTCTGAGGGCAGATAAAAAAAATATATAATGAGTTTATTTGAGATATAAAATATTTAGGTGTTTCCCAAATAGATTTTAAAATATGCTGAAATCAGTGAGGGGACTGACCTTTTTAGGTGTTTGACTGGTCCCTTAGATCCCAGTAAGACACACCAGCAAGTTTTGTTGACAGCTCTTAGCTGGGGAAGAGGTGATTAGGTCTGGGATCTTTCTAGAAGTTAGTGGAAAATAGTTATCCTCACTCAGCACACTTACTGTCTCACAAATACTACCTACAATCAAAATAATATAATCTTGGAAATATTTAGCTATACAGTATATATAACTATTTAAATAAAATCTAAAATACTATAATGTATATACAGTAACTCAAAATATTCATATGATATGACTTGTCTGAAACATGACGGTTGAAAATAATGTATTATATCCCTGTTTGCATGTTGTTTGTAACAGTAGTTTCATATGGTCTTCTTACTTTTTATTCTCGCTGAACTCTTATTTGGATTGAGTAATGCATAAAGTAAATTGTCCAAAGTGTATCTTTTGAGCTCAAAATAGGTAATTGTTTGGTCTCGGAAAACCCAGACACAGCTGGAACATTGTTTACATTGTGGGAGGCAACCCGCCTGCCTAGGGAGACTAGTAATGTATTCAATATGTTTGGCCTCAGTCATCAATTAACTACTGAAAACATTAAAAGATAAGGCGATTTGGAATATGAATTTTTGTGTCAACTGGGGATCTATGCATTTCAAACCTACTGTAAACCTAAAACATAAGACATTTCTTGGACATATATTTTGTCAGAATATGAGCAAAGTTCAGCTGTGTCCATCCAAAAAATCTACAGTTTGACATGGGTGAAATATGTTATCCGGGCTTGGGAGTACACTGCTGAGCCTATTGTTGTTGCATGAAGCTGAAGTTTCAAATGCTGCAATCTTCCGAATCAAGTAGATCCATAGCTTTTTTGTGTGTGGAGTTATTGGGTACATGAGATGACGAGTGTTGGAGCCATAGAACTATAGAACTAGAAAATCTATGTTTGGAAAATGGCTGTGTGTTGGCACATGGATGTCCGTTGTGCAGATCATCTGTATGTTTGGCTACAGTATGGTTCTTAGATATGTGGTTTCTATAGACACATAAAATCCTCCCTTATAACCAACCAACCTACTGATTCACCAGCAGTGTGATTGTGGTAGTTATTAATATTATCAAAGACAACAAAACCAGGGCTTCCACCTTTGGCAGAGGCCAGAGAGACCTTTACAGTATGGTATTATATTCACATGTTTGATGACTCCATCTCTAGAAGGGAGAGAGATGTCAGTGACAGAATTGTTGCAGTAAAGCTACCATCCTTCAGGTGTTTCCCAAGTATCATGTCCCAAATATCAGGGCTGTCAGAGTTAACTTGAGTTAACTCTTTGTAATTTTAGTGTACTAATTAATTGCATTGTCTGGAAATGTTCAAAATACCTAATATATATATATATGTATATATATATATATATACACAACTTCAAAACAAGTTGACATTGATGATAAAGAAAGTGTGCTTTAACAATGTACCTAACTTTGCTTACCGTTAGTTTGGACAAAATCAAGGTGTCAATATTATTGTAATGCTTTTTCAATAAAAAAAATCTTAAATTACTGCTCAATTAGAGTTAATTCTGAATTTGCGATTAATCACAGCAAATCCTGCAATTTAATTCGATTAAATGTTCTTAATTGTTTGACAGCCCTAGAAATATACACTGAGTGTACAAAACATTAGAAACACCTTCGTTTTATTGCGTTGCACCCCCTTTTGCCCTCAGAAAAGCCTCAATTCTTCGATGCATGGACTCTACAAGGTGTTGAAGCGTTCCACAGGGATGCTGAACCAAGTTGAGTCCAATGCTTCCCACAGTTGTGTCAAGTTGGTTGGATGTCCTTGGGTGGTGAACCATTCTTGATACACATAGAAAACTGTTGAGTGTGAAAAACCCAGCAGCGTTGCAGTTCTTGACACACTGAAACCTGTTCCCCTGGTACCTAGTACCATACCCTGTTCAAAGTCACTTAAATATTTTGTCTTGCCCATTCACCCTCTGAATGGCACACACAATCCATGTCTCAATTGTCTCAAGACTTAAAAAATCTTTCTTTAACCTGTCTCCTCCCCTTCATCTACACTGATTGAAGTGGATTTAACAAGTGACATCAATAAGGGATCATAGCTTTCACCTGGACAGTCTGTCATGGAAAGAGCAATGTTTTGTACACTCAGTGTACATTAGAAACCTTCTCTTGAGTAAAAAAAGATGTCAGATAATCTAAATCTTTTAACAAACAGGGTGTGAAAAGGGCTCTCAAATCCATGTATCCTTACCCTGTTACATTAGACCTTTACTTGCGCAGACTACATTGAAGTTATGAAAGTGTTCATCAGGAATGCACTTCTGTTTACAACCCTGTAAAAGAACCTGAATAAACTCGGCCAATTTGTTTAGACCATTGATTTATTCATTTATAATCCAACATGTTATATTGCTGAGAGGCTATTTGTGTCAGTCCAAAGCAGGGACAGGCTTTTCACTGTGATAGTTCTAGTGCATATGTGCACAATTGTGAATAATTGTGATTGGTTTAATGCATGCACGTAATGTATACTGCAGTGTGTTTCTGCAATTTAATATTCAGCATTTAATTTATTTATATTTATTTATTTTACAATTTAGGTAAAGAATTTGTGGCCACATAAAGTAAATCACAGTGGTAATATAACTGCAATGGTCTTACTGTGCACATTTGCTCAATAATTGTTGATACATGTTGATTTAGATTGAAAATGAATCATTATGAAATTATTTAACTGCAACACTGAGTTTGCCCCCCCCAATACAATTATGTCAGCGGCTTCCAGTGTAATCAAAAGTCACAGGGGAAATACAACTTTAATCAATCATAACCCTTGTGAAGGGCTATTCAGTCCAAGGAAATCTAGACACATAACTCTATTCGTAGAACCTTCCTCTACATCAGTGTCTCAAATGACACCCTTTATTTGCAATGTTGGGCACTTTGGACTTGGTCAAAATCTGTCCACTATATGGTGAATTTGAAAGAAAAAAACTGCCATTTTATGTACAAGCTCCAACTGCTGTATTGCACTTCCACCCATATTCTTCTAAAATAGCAATTATTTTTCATACAGACCTATTCTTGATTAAGCAAGGAACTGTTTTGCTGTTTTAACTGAGGACTGCATAGTGTGAGGGGGATTTTGTAGCTTTTACTGAGAATGGACTAATGTGTGTTCTCTATTCTGGTTTCCTAAGACTTTAGAACCTAGTATATGCATGTAGATGTGCCGTTTTCATGACAGTAAAGTAAACCTCAACACATTGTATTAATGTTGAATAAGCCACCTTTTTTTTAGAAGGTTGAATTTTTGTGCAACCCTCATGATTCCTTCATCATCTCGAGAAGTGTGAGCACTTAACGCAAGCAGGAGAAAAAAACAAAAGCTAGTGTTTCTAAATCTTCCCGTATGATACTGTATTTATACTTGGTCCATAAGAGCATTGTAATGCATTTTTAAATGTAGACCTTTATATAGATCTAAGAATAGCTATCTTGATTACTAATTGTTTTGTGTTCACAATTTTATGTTCCCTTTCCTAGGAACAAGAGTGATGATGTAGAAAAAAATGTAGTGGCGTGTTCAGATATGTCTGTGTGTGCAGTGTGTGTGGGTGTATGTGTATGCATGTGTTTGTTTGAGAGAGGACATTGTATTTAACGAAAAGATGAAGAATAAAGATGGGACATCTGTAAATAAAACAGTAATTATCAAAGTAGAGCTTAGATGTTTAATTTGTGTGTCAATGCAAGTTTAATATTTTACAGATATAGAACTATGTATTCTCTATTGTGTTCAATAATGATATATAAACAGTTGTTTTACTGTGTTGTTTTACCATGTCAAAGGCGTATACATCAATGGCTAATGGTTTCCTCAAACCATTTTATAGTTTTGTCTGCACAAAATGCAATAAACTAAAGTCATTTTATTACAACTTTGCTTGCAGGCGTATTCTTTGTTTATAGCCAAACTATTGAGGGTCTTACTAAACAGTTCAAAGCATTTTAAATGCTTAAAAACACTCATGAACTTCTTTGGTCCAGTGACATTTTCTAGACAGAGAAATACTTTGGGAGTGAAACAGTACTTTTATATGTGAGGGGGCAGGAGACCATTCCAGTCAGCTTGAGGCGTCACTACAGACCCGGGTTCGATTCCGGGCTGTGTTGCAGCTGGCCGCGACCGGGAGACACATGAGGCAATGCACAATTGGCCCAGCATCGCCCGGGTTAGGGGAGGGTTTGGTTGGCCGGGATGACCTTGTCCCATTGCGTTCTAGCGACTCCTGTGGCGGGCCGGGAGCATGCATGCTAACCCCGTCGCCAGTTGTACGGCGTTTCCTCCGACACATTGGTGCGGCTGGCTTCCAGGTTAAGCGAGCAGTGTGTCAAGAAGCAGTGTGGCTTGGTAGGGTCGTGTTTCGGAGGACGCATGGCTCTTGACCTTCACCTATCCTGAGTCTGTACGGGAGTTGCAGCGATGGGACAAGACTGTAACTACCAATTGGAAGTCACAAAAAAGTAATCATTTTTAAATATATAATAATAATACATTGTTATAGATTAAATGTTTACCATAGAGCTGTTTGAAAAAATTATGAAATAGCATAAGCAGGTTAGGCAGACTCACCCCAATGCACTATTTAAACTCAGACTGTTATGACAAGTGTTCTTATCTCACCAAGCAAAGCTCAAAAGATTGTAGGCATATTTTTCTTATGGACAAAGTGCACCAGAAGACCTTGTTTTTTATATGACACTTGCATCATCATATAGTATCATACGTCTTACTCAGTTATACACAATAACCACAGTATGAGTCATAATACCCATAAAACCTAGCGGTCAAACAGGGAAATGGTTCCAATCATTTTCCCACCATTCATTTTTCCCATAGGGGATTTTAAAAGCACGTGTAGGCTTACCCTGGCGGGACGTTTTGATAACCGTGTAAATCTCTTTAGGACAAGGTGAATATTATCAATACATTCGGCTGTATTTACCCCCCAAAATTAAATGCTCATTAGCTTTTAATGTGGCGATCATAAAGAACTACAAATGCCACGATGATTTGGATGAGACTGCCGAATCGAGGCAAAGGTAAGAATCTGTGGATTGACTATCTAATGTTAACTAAATGTAGTAATGAATAAATTGGCAACATTTATTTAAATGTAAAATTCTTGAACTGTCTTGTACAAGTTTGAAATTGACACAATGCCTGTCAGCCAAGGTGTAAGCTAGAGATGACGTGCAGGAGCTTGCAGGGATTTGTAATTTTGCATGATGTCTACTTTTATGCCAATTATAATTTTTTGAATCTGAGAGGAAATAGAGCCGACTATATTGATAAAAGTCACATTGTCTGAGGGATATTTACATGGTTATCAAAACGTCACGCTAGTGTAATCCTACACGAAACATAGCCCATATTTTAAGTGTTTCTAAAAAATGTATGATGAAAAAAGAATTGGAACCATTTCCCTGTTTGATCAATAGGTTTTATGGGTATTATGATACGTCACTGTGGGTCTCTATAGCATACAAATTGGATGACAATTTATCATACATCTTGGAGGATGTGTAGTATTATACATCTTTCTCTGAGAACAGGTTGCTTGTTGCGCTATAACAACAAAGGAGAATTACGGGGAGAATTAACGTTGGCGGTTAGGGGAACTAACGACAAAGGTTAGGATAATTTTACGTAAAAGGTTAGGAGAACTTAAACAACGGTTGTAATAAAAATTGTGTGAATTTACAAAGCAGGTTAGATGTATTGGGTTAAGTTTAGAATAAAAGTTAGCTAAAATTCTACAGTTATGCCGACATGACTCAAACACACAACCTTTGGATTGCTAGACAGTCACAGATTACACCCATCCATCCTCCTAGACTAACCTCCCTACTTTCATTGCTGTCTAAATCTTGGAGGTGCTCAGAAATACGTAAAGTATGTTTCGTATGGCTCTGAAGCCGGGCTGTTATTTGTGGAAGTATTTTGAAGTCTGGCAGTTTTTTTAATGAACTTTATTTTGTATTGCTTTTTTAAATGTATCAATACATTTTAATAGCTTTGAATGTTTGTTATTTTCAAATGTTAATAGTATATTTGACAAATCCTTTGTTTTTTTGTGCAACTCATAAAGTAAATTAACTTAGTTCGTACTACATTAATTTCTTCTTGCTTTTTCAATTTAATGCATGGAAAAGATTGTGTAAGAACATTCAGGTAACCTTAGCGGAATTAGCCAATTATCAAGGTCAATGTTTTTATATCAAAAGTAACTCAATTACTTTTACTCTGAGTACTTAGACTGCTTGAGTGGTGCAGCAGTCTAAGACACTACATCTCAGTGCTAGAGGCATCACTGCAGACACCCTGGTTCAAATCCAGGCTGTATCACAACCAGCTGTGATTGGGAGTCCCATAGGGCAGTGCACAATTGGCCCAGTGTTGTCTGGTTTTGGCCGGTGTAGGCCGTCATTGTAAATAAGAATTTGTTCTTAATTAACTGACTTGCCTTGTTAAATAAAGGAAAAATACACACATTTTACTCAAGTGAAAGTAAATGTAATTATAGTAACTAAAGAAAAGGACTAGGGTGGACAGTATCTTAAGCTAGGTTAAGGAGTGATATTGCCACTATGGTGCATCTGTAAGAACGGTTTCCAGTTCAGAGTAGTTATAAACTACAAAAGAACACAGGAGCACATTTTTATTTATTTATTTTTATTTCACCTTTATTTAACCAGGTAGGCAAGTTGAGAACAAGTTCTCATTTACAATTGCGACCTGGCCAAGATAAAGCAAAGCAGTTCGACAACATACAAAAACACAGAGTTACACATGGAGTAAAACAACATACAATCAATGATGCAGTAGAAAAAAATAAGACTATATACAATGTGAGCAAATGATGTGAGATAATGGAGGTAAAGGCAAAAAAATGCCATGGTGGCAAAGTAAATAAAGTATGGCAAGAAAAAACACTGGAATGGTAGATTTGTAGTTTGAAGAAAGTTAAAAGTTAAAATATAAATAATATGGTGCAAAGGAGCAAAATAAATAAAATAAATAAATACAGTAGGGGAAAAGGTAGTAGTTTGGGCTCAATTAAAGATGGGCTATGTACAGGTGCAGAGATCTGTGAGCTGCTCTGACAGCTGGTGCTTAAAGCTAGTGAGGGAGATAAGTGTTTCCAGTTTTAGAGATTTTTGTAGTTCGTTCCAGTCATTGGCAGCTGAGAACTGGAAGGAGAGACGACCAAAGGAGGAGTTGGCTTTAGGGGTGACCAGAGAGATATACCTGCTGGAGCGCGTGCTACAGGTGGGTGCTGCTATGGTGACCAGTGAGCGGAGATAAGGGGGGACTTTACCTAGCAGGGTCTTGTAGATGACCTGGAGCCAATGTGTTTGGCGACGATGATGAAGTGAAGGCCAGCCAACGAGAGCATACAGGTCGCAGTGGTGGGTTGTATATGGGGCTTTGGTGACAAAACGGATGGCACTGTGATAGACTGCATCCAGCTTGTTGAGTAGGGTATTGGAGGCTATTTTGTAAATGACATCGCCGAAGTCGAGGATTGGTAGGATGGTCAGTTTTACGAGGGTATGTTTGGCAGCATGAGTGAAGGATGCTTTGTTGCGAAATAGGAAGCCAATTCTAGATTTCACTTTGGATTGAGGGGTAGGATGGAGATATGGTATTGCTTGTAAGGCAGGTAGGTATGATAGGTAAGGTTCTGAAATTATGTTGTGGTTTTGGAGGACACTAAAGGATAGATACAACACAGATACAACACAGACATGATTAACCAGTGTCATAACTAATAACATAATATAAAGTAGCCTATACAATATCAAAAACAAGCTAGTATAAACTAGGATATTGAACATGCAGTACTGGACATCCCTACTCCATTGAAGTTAACATTTTTAAGGGTAAAGTAAGAGTTAAGGTTAGATCAGGGTTATCAGGGTTATGGTTAGGGTAAGAGTAAGGGTTAAGGTTAGGGTTTAGGGTAGGGGAGTCCCAAGGATCCTGGATAGCACTGATCGTCAGATCACCCAAAACAAAGGAAAGGAATAAAGGACATGGGCCGCCCCATGCCACCACAAACACTGAACAACACTGAGGAAAGAACAACCTGCCTTTATACAACGATTGTCTATTATATTGACAAGATAGTCAAGTGAAAGCTCTAACAATGGAAATAGATGTCTTCGGGTCTCAAAGATGGAAGGCAGGCGGGGAGGAGGTGAGGTGAGATCAGGTGGGAATTTTCTAGCCAAGGAGAGGGCCGATATGAGTTTTAACAAGCCATAGAGATAGATAGAGGCCTCATCTTTGCATCTGTGCCATTATAACATATGACACAGCATGGGCAGTGACATTGAGGCTATCTCCATTTTAAATGTTCCTTTTCTTCATTGGCTAATTGCACCCAACTCATAGGAATCCCCATGCAATTGACTACTTTAAAATGATGAAAGCCCTCAATGGCAATGTCCAAGCTAAAACGGGTTACATCGATGAGTCCTCGATCTATCGCTATGACAACAGGCACATCTTTTTTTTCAAGTAGCCGAAATACAACGTGCGTCCACTTACATCAGTGCATTCATAACAACTTAAACATTATAAATAAGCCTCATGTAGCAAACTGACGTTGCTTCCAGAGTCCGTTTGGAACTCACGTTGCTTCCAGAGTTTTTGAACTCGGTAATGAGTGTTGCAACCAAGGAAAGACGATTTTTACACGCTTCAGAGCTCAGCGGTCCCGTTCTGTGAGCTTGTGTGGCCTACCACTTCATGGCTGAGCTGTTGTTGCTCCTAGATGTTTCCATTTCACAATAACAGCACATTCAATTGACCGGAGCAACTCTAGCAGGGTGGAAATTTGATGAACTGTCTTGATGGCAGGTGGCATCCTATAACGGTGCCACGTTGAAAGTCAGTGAGCTCTTCAATAAGGCCATTCTACTGCTAATGTTTGTCTATGGAGATTGTATGACTGTGTGCAAAATTTTATACACCTGTCAGCAAGAGGTGTGGCTGAAATAGCCAAATCCACAAATTTTAAGGGGTGTCCACATACTTTTGCATATATAGTGTATTTTAATACTCTTTCCACCCATGTAATATACACAGAACAAAGAGCAATATGTAAAGTTTTGGTCCAATGTTTCATGAGCTGAAATAAAAGATCCCAGAAATGTTCCATACACACAAAAAGCTGATTTTTCTCAAATGATGTGCACAAATTTGTTTACATCCCTATTAGTGAGCATTTCTCCTTTGCCAAGATAATCCACCTGACAGGTGTGGCATATTAAGAAGCTGATTAAACAGCATGATCATTACACAGTTGCACCTTGTGCTGGGGGCAATATAAGGCCTCTCTAAAATGTGCTGTTTTTTCACACAACACAATGCCACAGATGTCTCAAAGTGTGCAATTGGCATGCTGACTGCAGGAATGTCCAACAGAGCTGTTGCCATAGAATTTAACCTGTTATGGATAGGGGGCAGTATTTTCACGGCTGGATAAAAAACATACCCGATTTAATCTGATTATTACTCCTGCCCAGAAACTAGAATATGCATATAATTATTAGCTTTGGATAGAAAACACCCTAAAGTTTCTAAAACTGTTTGAATGGTGTCTGTGAGTATAATAGACCTCATTTGGCAGGCCAAAACATGAGAAGATTCTGTTCAGGAAGTACCCTGTCTGACCATTTCTTCCCCTTGTTGATTCTCTCTATCCATTACAAAAGATCTCTGCTGTTACATGACACTTCCTACGGCTTCCATGGGCCCTCAGAGCCGGGGAAAATGCTGAATGACGTAATTCAAAGCCCTGGCTGAAACACACGAGCGCTTTTGCTAAGTGGTCTATCAGCAGACAAAAGGCTTAGGCGCGTGCCCGAGTCGACCCCGTGATGTATTTTCTTTCGGCTGTTTACCTAATTGCAGATTCCCGGTCGGAATATTATCGCTTTTTTACGAGAAAAATGGCATAAAAATTGATTTTAAACAGCGGTTGACATGCTTCGAAGTACGGTAATGAAATATTTAGAAATCTTTTGTCACGAAATGCGCCATGTGCGCGACCCTTATTTACCATTGGGATAGTGTCTAGAACGCAGGAACAAAACGTCGCTGATGGAACATAACTATGGATTATTTTAGACCAAACCTACATTTGTTATTGAAGTAGAAGTCCTGGGAGTGCATTCTGACGAAGAACATCAAAGGTAATCAAACTTTTCTAATAGTAAATCTGATTTTGGTGAGTGCTAAACTTGGTGGGTGTCTAAATAGCTAGCCCTGTGATGCCGGGCTATCTACTGAGAATATTGTAAAATGTGCTTTCACCGAAAAGCTATTTTAAAATCGGACATATCGAGTGCATAGAGGAGTTCTGTATCTATAATTCTTAAAATAATTGTTATGTTTTTTGTGAACGTTTATCGTGAGTAATTTAGCAAATTCACCGGAGGTTTGCGGGGGGTATGCTAGTTCTGAACGTCACATGCTAATGTAAAAAAGCTGGTTTTTGATATAAATATGAACTTGATTGAACAAAACATGCATGTATTGTATAACATAATGTCCTAGGAGTGTCATCTGATGAAGATCATCAAAGGTTAGTGCTGCATTTAGCTGTGGTTTTGGTTTTTGTGACATATATTTTAGCTTGAAAAATGGCTGTGTGGTTATTTCTGGCTGGGTACTCTGCTGACATAATCTAATGTTTTGCTTTCACTGTAAAGCCTTTTTGAAATCGGACAGTGTGGTTAGATAAAGGAGAGTCTTGTCTTTAAAATGGTGTAAAATAGTCATATGTTTGAAAAATTGAAGTTTTCGGGTTTTAGAGGAGTTTGTATTTCGCGCCACGCCCATCATTGGATATTGGAGCAGGTGTTCCGCTAGCGGAACGTCTAGATGTAAGAGGTTTTAATGTTCATTTCTCTACCATAACCCACCTCCAACGTCGTTTTAGAGAATTTGGCAGTAAGTGCAAGCGGCCTCACAACCGCAGACCACGTGTAACCACGCCAGCCCAGGACCTCCACATCAGGCTTCTTCACCTGCGGGATCGTCTGAGACCAGCCACCCAGACGGCTGATGAAACTCTGGGTTTGCACAACCAAAGAATTTCTGCACAAACTGTCAGAAACCATCTCAGGGAAGCTCATCTGCGTGCTCGTTGTCCTCACCAGGGTCTTGAACTGACTGCAGTTTGGCGGTGCACCTTGTGCTGGGGACAATAAAAGGCCAATAAAATTTGCAATTTTGTCACAACACAATGCCACAGATGTCTCAAGTTTTGAGGGAGCATGCAATTGGCATGCTGAGTGCAGGAAGGATCACCACAGTTGTTGCTAGATAATTGAATGTTAATTTCTCTACCATAAGCTGCCTCCAACATTGTTTTAGAGAATTTGGCAGTATGTCCAACCGGCCTCAACCGCAGGCCGCATGTATGGCATCGTGTGGGCGAGCGATATGATGATGTCAACGTTGTGAACAGAGTGCCCCATGGTGTCGGTGGGGTTATGGTATGGGCAGGCATAAGCTACAAACACAACTGAATTTTATCAATGACAATTTGAATTTACAGAGATACCTTGACGAGATCCTGAGGCCCATTGTCGTACCGTTCATCCGCCGCCATCACCTCATGTTTCAGCATGATCATGTACGGCACCATGTCGCAAGGATCTGTACACAATTCCTGGAAGGTGAAAATGTCCCAGTTCTTCCATGGCCTGCATACTCACCACACGTCACCCATTGAGCATGTTTGGGATGCTCTGGATCGACGTGTACGACAGCATGTTCCATTTCCCGCCAATATCCAGTAACTTCACACAGGCATTGAAGAGGAGTGTGACGAAATTCCACAGGTCACAATCAACTGCTTGAGCAACTCTATGCAAAGGAGATGTGTCGCGCTGCATGAGACAAATGGTGGTCCCACCAGACACTGACTGGTTTTCTGATCCATACCCCTGCTTTTTTCTTAAGGTTATCTGTGACCAACAGATGCGTATGTGTATTTCCAGTCATGTCAAATTCATAGATTAGTGCCCAGAGAATTAATTTAAATTGACTGATTTCCTTATATGAACTGTAACTGAGTAAAAGCTTTGAAATTATTGCACATTGTGTTTATTTTTGTTCACTATACATGAATAATGCTAACCTCTCAGACTGATGAATTGAGGATTCAATCAATACTTTATATTTTCCTTTTTACATTTAACAATTTCACACTGCCCCAGATGTAGCACTAGAAAAACAGTAATCAAAGTTTATCACATTCTTTTAGCTGTATTTTATTTGGAGAATTTCCTTTAGCGGCCACGCACAGTAAGAATGCATGCACAGTCCTTAATCTTTTTTAACAAAGTGATTATGCCATGTTTTGATCATGAGGGTGTTATGCTGTACTCTGTGGAAACACATCACACCCTGGCTGAGAGGGGCTGTGATGACTAAACTCCTTTCAGTACCATAGATCCAACTACACAACCCAAGATTTACACCAAGAGCATAGGGAGTTCAGAATCATATTTATACCAGTTTACAAAGGTTCTTTAAGTTTGGGATTCAGGGAAAGAACATGGGAAGGGCCAGTTCTCATAAATAAACTAGTTAGTGTTAGCTTTGCACAAAACTGGGAGGCTATCACTCAAAACAATTGTACAATCAAATAAAATAAAAACAGGTTTCTGTGCTGGTGGAGGGAAAGTATTACAACTACCTAAAACTCAGGGTATCAGCTATCGCATCACCTGTCACATCATACTTCTCATAACGAAACCGCGGGTTCCCTCCCAAACACAGCCACATCTCAAACGACCGAAACAAGGGTTATAAACAGGCATGGAAAAACAGGAAGACAATCACAGTTCTCAATGAATCAGTCAATTAGCAGGGACTCAATTAGGAGCGCATTGGCTGAAGCATGCATAGTACTCAAGGGTATTCATCACACCTGTGACACAGTCATTTACAATGATCATCCTGAAGTCAGGTGTATACCATCTGTGCTCATGATATAATTTTATTGAAGGTTGTGTTGTAAAATTGCGAAACAGATTCTGACTGGGAGCAGTGTGGGGAATGGTACCACAACATGTAATTCAACTACATTTTGCAGTAGCTTGTTGGCAGTTTAATACATTCAAATGTTGATAGTGTTTTCAGTAGTGAATGACCGCTGGGCTAGGCGACACGCTCACGTTCTGGCTGTCACACAAATCTCACTACACTGTTAATACTGTTTTTAGAAAACAGTTAAAAGTGATGTTCCTGCGGTCATGTTTCTTAACTTTGTATTATATGACATTTTAGATTTAGATATAGTTTTTCACAAGGTAGTTTTGATATAGTGAACTGCTTTTTCAGAGTAACTTTAATTAAACAAACTATAATTATCTTCAGGGTAGCATTATGTAGCTCAACTTTTTCCAGTGTGAAGTAATTGGTAACTTGGTAAACTATACTTCAGAGTAGCTTTCCACATAATGCCTGGGAGATGGTTTATTGTAAAGGCCAAAGTACAAGTAGTAACATTGCTCTATGAAGGGGGTGTGGTCTATGCACATCAGTCTTAGTAAAAACTCCAGCAATGTTCTAGGCCTTTCTTATCAAGGGTGAGATGATATAAAGGCAAGGAAAAGCAATTCTGGTCATTTGTCTGAAAAAGCTCTCAGCATGAAAAAGCATTCCACCAGTCTGAGGGTGAGACTGCCTGTCCTGGTGCTGGTCCTGGAGGTTCTCCTCCTAGCCCTCTACACTGCCTTTGTCACCTATGACAACGATGCTAATGCTAAACTGCAGAACAATGAGACCAAACCCATGGACAACGCACTGTACCGAGATTACCCATACTTTGCTGACATTCAGGTGATGATTTTCATTGGATTCGGGTGCCTTCTGGCCTTCTTCCGTCTCTACGGCTTCAGCGGGATGGTCTTCAATTTCCTGACGGCCACCTTCGCCATCCAATGGGCCATCCTGGTACAGGGCTACTTCCAGTTCAGCCATGCTGGGAAGATCCACCTGGGGGTCATCAACCTGATCAATGCTGAGTTTGCCTGTGCCGTGGTGCTCATTTCCTTTGGGGCTGTCCTGGGAAAGACCAGCCCAGTGCAGCTCCTAGTCATGGCCCTGCTGGAGGTCCCAGTGTTCTCAGTCAATGAATGGGCCGTGCTCAAGTACCTGAGGATCAACGATGCAGGGGGATCCATCCTCATCCACCTGTTTGCCTGCTATTTCGGCCTGGGTGCAACATTTGTCCTGTACAGGCCACGTCTGAACGAGGGTCACGCCAAGGAGAACACCAGCTACCAGTCAGACATCCTGTCAGTTATGGGCACCCTGTTCCTCTGGGTGTTCTGGCCCTCCTTTAACTCGGCTCTAACCCTGAAGGGAGACGACCAGCACAGGGCCATCCTGCACACCTTCATAGGCCTCAGCTCCTCCACCCTCACCGCCTTCGCCCTCTCCGCCATGCTCAACAAGAATGGCAAGATTACAATGGCCGACATCCAGAACGTGACCCTTGCGGGTGGGGTGACTGTGGGGGCATCGGTGGACATGATGATCTCCCCTGCGGTTGCGTACGCGCTGGGTGTGATGGGCTGCACCGCCTGCATGCTGGGATACAAGTACCTCAGCCCCTTCCTGGCTCACCACCTTCGGATCCAGGACCAGTGTGGTATCCACAACCTGCATGGCCTCACAGGACTCATATCCTGTGCCGCAGGGATATGTGCCATCCTGACAGCCACTGAGGAGGTGTATGGACCCAGCATGTATGAGATCTTTAGCCACAGGGCACCTATGGAAGGAGATCCTAAGCTTCTGGAGCTCCAGGAGTTGATCCCTGGTCTGCAGCCAGGTCTGGGGCGCAGTGCCAGGGAACAGGCCCTCTACCAGGTGGCAGCTGTGTTCTCCACTATGGGAGTGGCAGCACTAGGGGGCATATTGACAGGGTTTGTGTTGAAGCTGCCGTATCTCGCATCACCTTCAGATGACCTCTGCTTTGATGATGAGCTGTTTTTCAATGTTCCGCCTCACTATGATTGTCCAATGGCCCTAAATGGTCAAATCAAAACTGACGATTCGACAGCATCATAGGGTGCCTACTATGCATTTAGTTGTATAAATAAGTTTAATGCTGAATGACGGTAAAACATTTACATTTATTAGATAATCATGCAGTTTAGCAATAGAATAAATCCTCATTCATGGTTAATGTACTCTGTGACCCATTTCTCTTTCTAGCAATTTTTTATTTTACAATCCCACACAAGAGAGGTTTTATGGACACAAACTTGGTTTTGTAACCAAATTAACCATTGGGTTTGTATTTGTACTTATTTTAAGATGTTATAGTATGCAAGTCTGTGTCTCGCTGCCTGACGAAATCCATTTGTCTGTTTTTAGTGGTTTGTGAAAGTGTGTCATCTCATGTAATGACATACTGACTACAGTAGCCTCACACACCTGACTGTTAAATGTATTGAGGTCAGAGGGCTTTTGTTTTCAAGTGTGAATACAATTTTGCGGTTAGCAAAACAATTGCAGACGTGGGCACTAAAACCACATGATTATATCATTCATACAATGTACATTAACATAATACAGAATATTGACACAAACACATTCACATAATACAGAGTATTGACACTAATTTGATGACTCTATTAATAAAGTATCTCTCATTTTACAATCGCACTATTTCTTTACACTGTTCCTGCAGTTCTCCTTGCGATGTTTTATTGTGTATACTCAGATTTAGATAATGTTTAGTGGAGTGGTGAAAGGAAATTTACAGCTCCTTAAAGGGTCACAAAGTCTGATGGCCAACATGCAGTAAGCTATTATGCAACAACTAAGGTGACCCTTTAGTATGCAGAGAGGCCTTGAGTGCAAAATTCTTAACTAGGGACTAATATTTTTCCTGGTTAGGAAATTCTCCTGATCTTGTGAATTTATTTCCTGACATCATACAAGTGTTTGAAAATTGAAAGAGGTTGTTATTCTACAGCCAAATGACAGTCGAAAAGAGCCAGACACATCAGTATGTTGTTTTTCACCAAAAAAAAACACTCAGAAAAATAAATAAATAAAAGGTTGGCTACATAGCTCTGTTCTATGATCATATCTGTGCAGGGGAGGTAATGCAGTCCTAGAAGGCATTTGTTTTTCATTTTGGGTGAATTTATCTAATCTTCCGGTAGGTGGCGGTAAAGTACCATATTGAGACGAGAGAGGCGGTGGAGTAGCCTTTCTAGATAGCTAGGACAAACAACCCCGCCTTCCTCGAGGCTTGAGTGCAGAGCGCCATTTTAGAGAGGCAAAGGAAGTTGTTTTGTGAAACAACTTCAAACGCTTGAAAGGGGAAGAAAGATAACTCATATAAAGCTAAATACTGTACGGGCTGTTAGTGATCATTTCGTTGGGTAATACGTAGTCTAGAGAGAGAGCATTTTCTGGAGCGATTATTTTGAATCTGTTGTTGGAAGAAACAGCAGCAGGCGAATCCGAGGTCAAATTGGGCCTATTTTAGAAGGAGGTAACGTTAGTTCGCTGGCTAGCTCACTGGCTGATTGGTTAGCTTGCTAGCTAGGTAACTGTAATTTTCTGGTCGAAGAAGAAGAAGAAGAAGCAGACGGGTCGGTGGGACAAATCCCTGCGGTAAGTTACCATTACATATCTTCCTCAGATAGTAGTAAACTAACGTTGCCTAGTTAGTTAGCTAACGCTAGTTACATTACTAGTAAATGTCTTAGCTATGGTTCTTAGTTAGCTACTGTAGGTAGCTAGCTATAACTAGTCTAGCTAACATTAGCTAGCTGTAAGCAGCAGCCTAACGTGTAGGAGTGTTGGTCAAATGCATTGGAATGTTCCACAGTTGCTCTGTTGTCAGCTGGGAACTATTTAGCTAGCTAGTTAGCTGCCCTGCTAAAATGTAGTTATATTGTTAGAACATTCAACTAACTACTGGTAGCTAGTTAACAGTTTGCTAACTAACGTTAACTAGATTGCTAACTAACGTTATATTCTGTGGCCGCAGTAGACCTAACGAATTCTAAATGAATGTAATGTTTTTATCTTATGACTAAAATTGAGTTGATTCTATCTTGTTTTCTCTTGCAGGAGACCATGGCAGACGATTTTGACATTGAGGCTATGCTAGAGGCTCCATACAGAAAGGTGGGTAGAATTGCCAGGCTTGTATGTTTTTTTTTGTTGTGCATTCACTGTTTGCTGATCTTGTATCATCTTGCTGCTCAGAGATGTATAAGTTAGCTATTATTGATAGTTAAATGATTGTGTGTGACTCTCAATGTATGAATGTGGTGTGTGATGCAGTCAGACATAATCCAAAATTCTGAATAAACGCCCATCTATCTTTCTTTGTAGACTTGCCTAATGATATCTCACCTCTACTCCCATGAATTCACCTTTGATTCCAGTGTGAACTGTGAAAAAAGTAAGGTAGTAATTGCGCAATGTATTGATGTACTGTGATCCCCCTAGGACAAAAAGAGCCTCATCTTAGAACATCCTATCACCTGTTCGGTTGCAACAAGGTGAATGCAAATGGATGATAATCAGCGCATTTTACCTCACATGCAAAGGAGACAGTATTTAAAATTTCTGTTGACATGGTAACTAAAGGCATTGTTCCACCATGTTTACACCTGTTAGTTAGATTGACCGTGATACCAGTAGTTCTGGCACATATTCTATTTATATGCATTGACATTTGTTATGCATCGTTGTCAAGTAAGTCGGACCTGAAATAGGCCTTACGTGTGTTAGTACTTTTACCCTTACATTTGTCTTTTCGTAGATTAGTCTACTGACTCTATAGTATACTTTGTTTTACAAATCATTGATATGGCTTAAATGTGTAGTCATGATTTTGCCAAGGTCAACAGAGTAAGCTATTGATAACTTTGAAATATGAATACTGTCTCCATGCCCAAGTCTATTGATGGTTTCCGATTCGTAAATCAGCATCTTGACTTTGCATGCCTTTTAACACCAGTAATATTCAAAGTTTATTTTCTTACTACAATTTATTTGTAAGATTTTCATTTCAAGATTTCATTTCCATGATACATTTAGTTAATGATTTCACCAATAAGAATAGTTTTCCCCTCATGAAATACAAGCCAAAATGGATCACCTCCATTCAGCTGGCACTAAAAGAACAAACATAGGTCATTTAACATGAGGCTGAACTAGTGGATTTTTTCTTTTCAGTTTTTCTTGGGAGTCCATATTACTAAGCAGTGTGAATCCCTGTTTGCTTCAGGGCGAGATGTGTGACAGAGGTGGCATCGAACTCTTACATTCCAAGAAGGAAAATGGGTGAAGATCACTGGACTGGCACCAACCACAGGATCTCTTTTAGTGGCTGTGGGCCAAGCATGGCCTCAGTGGGCTTAGGAACAGATAGTGGTATTGGTACGACAAAGCAGGAGGGGTGGGGTTGAGATGACCAAATTGTTACCATGGCTTACTGTAGCATGCCAAAATGTTAGATACTTTCCCCCATACACCTTGACTTTTGGTTGGATTGAGTACTGTACAATATGTAGTTATAACAGTGGGGGGGATGGGGGTGAAACTCTACAGGGGCTGTAGATGGACCCCCTTAGATACTTCTCCAAACATATCAGTAATGTTAACAGTATTTTTACTAAATGAATATATTCTGTATTTTCTTGTTCCCTCCCCTTACCCCTGACGACTTGCAATGTTTCCTCTACGTCCTCATGATGTTCTTCTATCGACCCTGCTTAGGATGAGATCAAGTCCTCTAGCGCTAATGGACATGAGGAGCGCAGTAGTAAGAAGTAAGTACTGATTTTGAACTTGGGCTATTTGCTAAACCGTCTTCACATTATCTGGTCAGTTGGCTATCTACAGTGTTAGTCAGGTTTTAATCACGTAACCTTTACAAAACTACATCAGTAATGGACAGAAGATGTTGTTTCAAGTATCTGTTAACAATTGTATTATTTGATTGCGTAACTTGCACTCTGACAATCTCAACTTGTGTTCCAGGAAAAAGAGGAGCCACAGTAGGAGTAGTCGGAGCCCGAGCTCTGGCAAGCGCAGAAGCAAGAGCAAAGACAGGAAGAAGAGCCGGGACCGGAAGAGGAGCAAGAGTCGGGAGAAGAAACGCAGCCGCAGTAAGGAGCGCCGCCGCAGTGGCTCCCATAGCAGGGAGCGTGCCGGGCGCTACAGAGGACGCCGCAGCCCCTTGTATGTATAGAGATCTTCCAATTTTGGCATCCCTTATCTGTGTTGTTTACTTTCCACTTTTTTGGGGAGAATAGTCTGCTTTATCTCCTCATTGTAGGCAATTTATTTTTCCCACCTTGAAAGCTGGCAGTAGAAATGTTGATGATGAAATGAAACAGGATTTTGTATTTGACAGCGGTGTAGTAAAAAAAAAAAATCTAGGTAATGGTTGTTGACTTCTATGTGGAAGTTCATGCATGAGGTGGATAACTAATGCTGTAGCCCTGGTTTTGTCCTCAGGTCAACCCCCTGTTTACTACTCCTTTCTTACTTCTTCTTTCAGCCAAGTGTCATGTGACTGGGCTGATTAGCCCTTGTGTTTCAAGAGAAGTAGAGTATGTAGGCCCAAGTGGGGGTTGAGGCTGTTGTAAGGCCCATTTTCACTGTCGCCTTTATGAATGAGAAAGTGTTCATCATTCCTACTATGCAGCTGGAGACGTTTCTTCCACTGATAGGCAGTGTCTCTGAAACTTAATGGCAAACACATAGGCATAAATTGTACTGTTAGGCATATTAACCCACTCCGTTGAGGTCATTGGAAATTGAATATACACATAACAACTATCTATTATTAAAAACCAACACAGTTTGGCATATAATCTTCATCAGTAGTAGGCATACATACTGAGCTGAACCTTGTTTTACACCCCTAGTTTGGGGCCGAAATTTAACGGTGGTCCAGGAGGGAAGATTGGCCCACCACATGCCAACAAACTAAGGTTTTTATGATTAAATTATTTGTGATATGACGTGTTGGTGGTTGGCTGTCTTGTCATTCAAGTATTAATGTAAAGTCTGGGTTAGAACTAACTCTTGTGATTGTTACTTTTTTCAGTCGTAGGCGCTCAAGAAGTCGTAGTCCCTTCAAGAAAGACAAGAGTCCAGTAAGGTGAGATACACAGCCGGATTGTCTAGTTAGAAGCTCTCGTGGTTTCAGATCAGTTTTGTGAACTGGCATTTTTTTTTCACCGTCCATCAAAAAATGTGTTTTTCTGTTTTCTTTTTCAAGGCAACCAATTGACAACCTGACCCCAGAGGAGAGGGATGCCCGTACTGTGTTCTGTATGCAGCTGGCAGCCAGAATCCGACCACGAGATCTGGAGGACTTCTTCTCTGCTGTGGGGAAAGTCAGTATTCACAGTTTACACACATTTAAAAGTAGAAGCATGAAATATGTCAAGATTAAGACTTTATTTTGACAAAGCATTTAGCTAATGGTCAATAGGAAGGTGCTCACTCTTGACACACTATTGCTATTTTAACCCCTGTAGGTGAGAGATGTGAGGATGATCTCTGACAGAAACTCCAGGAGGTCAAAGGGTATCGCCTACATTGAGTTTCTGGAGGCGAATTCAGTCCCGCTGGCCATTGGCTTGACTGGACAGAGACTTCTAGGAGTGCCCATCATTGTCCAGGCCTCTCAGGTAGTTGATTTAAACATAACATTTTAGAAATGATGGAATTAGTAAATGTGATGTCACCTTTCACAGCTAACTTGGCAGATGGCATAGACTCACCATTTTGTGTGTGTGCAGGCTGAGAAGAACAGAGCAGCAGCAATGGCCAACAACCTTCAGAAGGGTAATGCTGGCCCCATGCGGCTGTACGTGGGCTCTCTGCACTTCAACATCACAGAGGACATGCTGCGAGGCATCTTCGAGCCTTTCGGAAGGGTAAGGAGGAAACCCCATTACTTGTCATGTATGTTAACCTCAATTTTCCATTAACTCTGTTGTATCTAACTGGATGTTGTTTTCCTTAACAGATTGAGAGCATACAGCTGATGATGGACAGTGAAACTGCACGATCCAAAGGATATGGTTTCATCTCAGTAAGTTCCTGATTCCAAAAGTGTGTGTGTGCCATGTTACTTAGCTGATTTCCTACTGGATGACTGCGTGTAATTGTAGTTTGCAGATGCAGAGTGTGCTAAGAAAGCACTGGAGCAGCTGAATGGCTTTGAGCTGGCCGGACGGCCCATGAAGGTTGGTAACGTGACAGAACGCACCGACTCCTCCACCGCCAGCTCCTTCCTGGACAACGACGAGCTGGAGAGGACGGGCATTGACCTGGGCACCACCGGGCGCCTGCAGCTCATGGCCCGGCTGGCAGAGGGTGAGCTATTAGCTGATGTTTTTGAGTGAATGTAGTTTGGTCTTTTGTGCTCAAAATTGCCATTGGGTTTATTTGTCAGCAGTTAGTGAATACTAAGCTCAACTTTTACTATCTCCACCTGTTGTGATATAATGTAAAACCTATTTTGTCAACCATGGTGTTACCCCAGTTAACCTCTATAATCACTCCAGTATGTGTGCTCAAGTTGTTTTAAATATCATTGAATAGACTTGATGCTAATGAATACTTGTTTCCCTCAGGTACTGGTCTTCAGATCCCTCCAGCTGCACAGCAGGCTCTACAGATGAGTGGTTCCATGCACTCGTCTTCAATCCACTTCGGCAACATGGCAGCTGGTACAGGTAGTCACATTATCTATACTGTATGTAGTAACATGTCATACTACATATTGTGGAATGAACTACTCACTGGCCTCATCTTAAGACACGGCAGACATGCTTCTCCTCAAAGGAGAAAAGTTCAAAACCTGTGATTTTGAAGTTTAAGCTTTATTGATACCTCATGCGAATGTGAAATGTACCAAGGTTGCTTTGGCTGTTGATCATAAACTCATTCTAGAGGTTCATAGCAAACGAGAGCTGTCAGACCTCCATTGGCAGGATGATTTCCAGTGAGCAATGAATGCACAGTGGGTTAAAATGATCTGGCGACTGCGTGGGTTAAAATGATCTGGCGACTGCGTGGGTTAAAATGATCTGGCGACTGCGTGGGTTAAAATGATCTGGCGACTGCGTGGGTTAAAATGATCTGGCGACTGCGTGGGTTAAAATGATCTGGCGACTGCGTGGGTTAAAATGATCTGGCGACTGCGTGGGTTAAAATGATCTGGCGACTGCGTGGGTTAAAATGATCTGGCGACTGCGTGGGTTAAAATGATCTGGCGACTGCGTGGGTTAAAATGATCTGGCGACTGCGTGGGTTAAAATGATCTGGCGACTGTGTGGGTTAAAATGATCTGGCGGCTGCGTGGGTTAAAATGATCTGGTTCAAATAAACTGCTTCTGTGACCACCAGTATTTGATCATCTCAAATGTACCACCATAAGACTTCTCATCTTTTCTCACTATCATTTATCTTTTAATGATCTCTTCCACATTTATCTAATGGATCCACACGTAAACACTGAAGGCCAATCTGGCATTGCCAGCAACACTCCTTTATGTGGTATGTTCATCGCTTCTGACCACATCCCTGCAACAACCTGCCATGTTCTCAGCTTTTGGTGAAAGACATCTCAGAGACGTACTCTATCTGAAAGCTGTTTTCTTCCCTCACTATGGCACTGCGTGAAAAGAGCACCTTGAATATAATGGGCAACTGGTGGGAAACCTATGCCGTTACCATCATTCAAGTCAACCTGTGTGTTTTGATTTGCCAACGCCAGCAATTTGTCTTACTAAGTGAATGGACACTTACAACTTGCTGCAACACTGTTAGATGGAATGCTGATATTGAACTAACATGCAGAAACAGGACACCTTTGCTTCTCTGTGTTTGCCTTATGCTATGGATGTCTACCTGTAGCAACTAGGTCTAATGGTATGATGTGCACTGCAGTGTAGTAAGTCAATGGTCTTGGCTATGCTCTTCATCCATTGTGCATCTTTCCATCCTCACAACCTAAATAATTTCCCCTTTCCAGCCGAAGTGCAAGTCTTTTAACTTCTCTTCTTCTAATCTTTTAGACATACAAGCCAGGCTGAACCCACCCCCTGAAGGTGAATGTGAAAGATTGAAGTGCACAACTTATCAAATCTGCACACAATTTAATGCTCATCTAAAATAAATTTTTCAAGTTCTCATGTTTCAAACCAGAGTGAAATCTCCCATGGTCCTTTTTTCTTGCTGTCACACATACTGAATTCACAGTATGCATATAAATGCTTTTCTTCTTGTTTAAGCCAAATAAGATTCTCAGGCTCCGTATACATCTTCTCTGGTTTTCTTGTGTGTAACTACATTTTGTCCAAAAGTGTATTGAAACAACACAGAAGAAAGACCAGTCCTGTACTTTTACATGTATTCATTGATTTCTTGTTAAAGGGGGGAGGTAATCAAAAATATTAAGTCAACCTGTTAATTAAGTCAGAAGCAGGGTTGGAGTCAATTCATTCCATTGAAATTACAGTTTGTTCAGGAGCTGATGGTCAATTCAACAGACAGGACTCCAACTGCACTTTACCCCCCTGGTGAGAAGGACCTCTGTTAATGATGCTGTCATCTCCTTTTACAGCTGTTGCCAACCCTGCCCTGAACCTGGGTCCAAGCATGAACCAGGCCATGAACCTCCCAACTCAACCACTGGCTACACACTGCCTACAGCTGTCCAACATGTTCAGCCCACAGTCGTAAGACACTACTTTCCCCTTTTCATTTCATGATGGCAGAAACCATTGTTTTAGAGCTTTGATATACTGAACTAGATTCACAAATGCATCACCAAATGTAAGATTAGGGTACAATTGGGGAGATACTAAATAACTGTCAACTCATTGATATGGCTTTTTTTCTGGGAGTCAAAGGGGCTTAACTTTTCATTTCATGAAGCTGGGCTAGGTGAGTCATTAGTTTGTGATGAAGGGGTTGAAGTGACCTGCCTCTTTTCCAGGGAAAATGAGCCTGGTTGGGACATCGAGATTCAGGATGACGTCATGGAGGAGTGCAACAAACATGGTGGAATTGTTCATATATACGTCGACAAAAACTCCCCTCAGGTAAGACCCTTTTAAAATGCACTATAGAGGTGGATAGTCTTAAACTGGTCCAGCAAATTATGCACTTTGCCCCAAAAAATTAAGTGCGGCATGTTTTATACAATGGTAAAATTTAGAATGTTACGCTAATTTCTTGATCAATTATACCCTTTCGTCCATCAGATAGTCTGTTGCAGATTGCCAACCTCTACCCCACAATTTCATCCACTGAGTTTAGTGCAGACTATAATTTTTTTTAAATGAAACCTCAGAGTCCCTATGCAGTCTATTTCAAAATGTTAACCCTTGTACCTATGTTTGTACTCTGTTGCGTGCCTTTGTTTGCTGAAATCCATACTTTTTAATAAAACATTAATGAAATACAGCCACAGTGTTTCCTTGTTGAGATTCAATTGGCACATGCGCTGAATTGCCATCTTAGAGCAACAGCAATGAGGAAAGAGTCAGTTGTATTTGACTTCAGCAAACAACAACCGAAGCCAAACATGGGTACACGGTAAGGGTTTAAGAATTTACATTTTGAAAGTATTGACTGCATAGCAATAAACTCTAGTCTGCGCTCAACTCAGTGGATTTGACGTACTAGGGCAATGTTGCAGATCGATAGATGTTTTATTGCCCTTATCTTACCACTTTCTCTTATAGGGCAACGTGTACGTAAAATGCCCCACTATCCCAACAGCGATGGCTGCAGTGAATGCCCTACATGGACGGTGGTTTGCAGGTGTGTATCTTTGTACCAATGCATTCTATAGGGCCATTCTTTGATATTTACATACCTTGCATTTATATCAGTTATGTTTGTGGCATGGGATAATGGGAAGTAATCGAAATGAAACGGTACCATGTTAGCACAGAGTTTCTAAACCCAGAGGCACAGCATTGCAAGACTACTGGGAACGCTTGCCAAAATTCTTAGTTGATCATTTTCTAGAAATGTAAAGGCACACAACCTAGATTTGAGCAAATGTCTTAAATAGTTGAACATGTTATTACTCCAACCTTGTGAAAGTGACAAACTGACACATTTTAGACAAACAACTTTTATATTGAAGGAGTGCCTTTGATTTGACGGCCTGCACATGCAGTTTGGCACGAGACCACCGTTAAACGCGATTTCTCTTTCTACGCATGAGCTTAGTTAGCCAACATCGCCTACAAGTGTGATTGGAGAAGCAGTTAGCCTATAGAAATCCCCAATCTTCCTACTGTACTGTCTTTTATTTTAGGTTCAAGTGAGTTGTGCTGCTGATTATAAAAAAAAAAAATGTATCTCTAGCTAAAATGTGTTTTTTAGAAATCTCGGCTTTCTACATTAATAAATAACTTGTTCATATGTATAAGACAAGTAATGATGCAAGTTAATTTTTTTTTCTCCGTAGGTAAAATGATCACTGCGGCGTACGTACCCCTCCCAACCTACCATAACCTTTTCCCTGATTCAGTAACGGCCACCCAGCTACTGATGCCTTCGCGGCGATAAGTCTGCCATGCATGGAGTAGATGTCGCAACGCCTGTGGGCTTTAACAATGTACATAATGTTTGCTAATATGTTGGGAACTTATTTACCAGAGTAGCAAAATACTGCACCAGTCCACCCAATCTTCATTCAGAAATACAAAAGGTTTTGAAGGATATTTGTTTTATTGTTCAATCTGACAGCCATCAGGCTGAGCTTGAGTTCTGTATCCGCACATTTCTGTAGGTGCACTTGAGCAAATTACGTTGTGCGTTTCAACCTGCATTGCGATAAGGAGTTGTTATACAGTGGAAAGTGGGTACTAAGTAGATTTAAGTTGAAACTGACCACAAAAGAACCCGTTTTGGGGACAGCCCTACCTAATTAACCTCTGATTCTAAGTGCAGTTTGCTCTGTCCTCATTCAATTACCACTTATTGTACATTTTGTCATTCAGTTGTGCTTTAGAAATTGATTTGCCCGGTAAGTTTTTCAGTTAATGTGTTAAATGAAAAGAACAATGCCTACAAACACCCCAAAACAGATCTATTTTTTGTTAACAACTTCAAGGTATTCATTGTGTTTGAGATCACTAAGTTTTTAACATTTGTAATCAAGACTTGATTTTGTAAAAACTTTTGATTTAAAATCAAAATAAGTGATTTGGGTGGTTCAATGTGATGTGCATTTTGTCTTGTTGACATTGGATTGTTTCATCTGGAATGAAGGGGGATGTGAAATATGTGTTTGTAATAAAATCCTAGTTTACAGCAGCTGGTCTTGTTGTGGTTTACACTCAAAGACCTTTTAATAATTACTGTTTTAATATACAGTAAAGCTTCAATTCACAAGTGGACATTATATTCCTACCCATAGTTACGCCATGGATATGGTACTAAGTTTTGTGCTTGGAACTTCAGATAATCTTGACCACTTTGCCACCTCACTATTCATTCCTTTTAGACCACACTAACTCCCATTAATGGCAATTATGAAACTCGCATCAACTAATACCTGACCTTTGTCAAAAGCCTCTAAAGAGAATTTCTTATGACAGTAATGCATTCTGGTAATAACCTGTTAGTCAGGCCCAAAAGACTTCTAAGAACATGAAATATCACTGAGTCCCCTAAGCCCATGATAAGATGTTTGTGTAGAACTCCCCAGGTCAGCAGTGATCTGTTGAACCTTCAATAAACATGAACCCATAACCTCACTATACTTTGGGTCTTGACATTAGGCTGGGACCCTTGTGAGTTCATTGTCCTATGCATTTATCCTATGTTCTATCGCTGTTTTCCACACCATTGACTATAAGAAAGCCTTCTAGCCCCCTTCAGAGGAGTAAAGACATTAACATCCATTCAATAGGACATGTTCAGGGCTCTATGTATCCACTTTCAGGGAATAGGAATGGTTAACAGTAGCCATGGGTTCTTTATCTTTTTGTTTTTCTTGATTCATTTCAAATTGGAGTATTTGATACATTGTGTTTTGGAAACAAGTACAATTGTGCCTGAGAGATGGGTAGCGGTAACAGGTTCATCATTGCTGTGTGATTCTGCACCAGAGGCCACAGGGATGAGCTGCAACGACTTGAGGCTTTATTCAAGAACCTAACAGTGGTTCTGTTGGCCCTCAATGGCATCCTGTTGTACACCACCGTGACTTTCCACAGCAACTCCAGGTACATCCTGTACATGGAGCTGATCAATGACAGCATCATGTCTTTCACTGTGCTCTTGATTGTCTTGACCCATGTATGCCCTTTCCTAAATTTGTCCGTGTATATTTCTCATGATAGCCAATAACACTCATAAGAACACACCTATGTACTTGAGTTATGTCTATTGAATGCTTTGTAGCCATCTGTCATCCTTTACAGCATCCTCTGATCTGCACAGTGAACAGGACCTATGTGCTTATCACATGTATTTGAGTTGTAGGGACCATCCCTGTGTTCATGTCATCATTATTGCCTTCATCAAGCCTTTGTCCTTTTTTTCTACCGGTAGGATGTGCTATCATAGGAATGTCTGACTCAGTTCACAACTAGAACACCAACTATGCTGCCAATATCCTTTACCTGTGCATCACAATGATCTACACCTACTTCAGTGTTTTCAGCCAAAGCTACAATCTCAGATCCAGTTTCAGCCAGAAAGGCCCAGATGACTATACTACTGCATGGGGTGCAGCTGCTAATCTGTATGCTGTCATATCACTCCGGTCATGGACAATGCATTCATTAGCCTCTTCCCCAAGTTCCACTTTGTCATACTGTTCTGCAATTACATCACAACTGACATGTTACCCCCCTTGCTCAGCGATCAGAAGTTTAAGAAGCACATTAGTCCCTTTGTAGAAAAACAGATCCGGCGGTGAAACCTTTACTGAGTAGAAGTCAGAGATTAAAAAGTGTACCATAACACCAATTGTTGCTATACTGCACACCTAAAACTTGTAATAAATGATCTGCTCTACAGTGTTGTATTGCCCTTCACACAAACACGTATTAAAATGGTGACTGGCCAGTAATGTACTGTGAATTACTTTTGAAATCAGCTCAAGATTATTTTGATTGTGTCCATCACTAATAGCATGTGGTTTTTGGGACATCCAGACACTAATTCCTTTCTAAATATGATCCCCTCTTGTCTCAAGCTTGTTTTCACCTCAGATCCCCTTGGTGTATTAGGCCATTATCCCACTTCACCATGGAATTACAGTACATAATCACAATCCTTTCCACTATATTCTATGGATTGGAACTGATCACTAATCTGTAACAGGAACATTTAAGGAGATTTCATTCCACAAAGCACAACAAATGAGACGTGATATACAGGTTCAATGCACAAAACACCAAGACTTTATATTCTTATTTTACATTTCTTTTTTAAACAAAAAGTAGAATAAACATAAGCTGTTTGCAATGGGTTTTCTTCCCCATAGATATACATTTTAATTAAATTCTCAGATTTGAATCAAAAGTGCCATTTACAAAACTTCATTTTTTCCCCCCCCCTTTTACAAAATTTTACTTTTTTTTTGTTCGTTTTAACTTTTTCCTCCTTCAGCGATTTCTTTGCAGTGTCCTGGAACACATGTAAAATCCAAATTCAGTAACAACTGCTTTACAGTCACAAATGACAAGAGTGTGGTCAATGTTGGCATAGTAACTACTGTTAACTTATAACCTAACCTGAAAGGGTTCTCTACTTCTTAGGAGAGTTTTCCTTGGCCTGGTGGGCTTGCAGCACAGCTACCGCCTCATCCACCTAGAGAGAACAGTGAAGAGAGAGAGAACACATGGGATTAGCATAACAACAACTATGACTATGATAACCCACAACCAAGAAACTCCAACAATCATAAGTGGTTTCCTTTTTGCATGTAAAAGTTGATCTGAAAGGACAGAGGGAATGGAAGCTTGTCGTACCTTAGAATGCAGGGACTCGGGTGACTCCAGCATGTGCAGCAGCTCAGAGTTGTCTATCTCCAGCAGCATCCCAGTGATTTTACCAGCCAGGTTGGGGTGAAAGCCATGGATCAGAGGGTACAATCGCTCACCTGCAAACCAAGGGAAATAATTAGATTGAGGAGAGTGCCAGTGAGGCATCTCAACACCCTCCGATAGAGGATTGACTGCAGAACATCACAGATCATGAACACTCCCCAATAACATTCCAGTTACATACCAAGCAGCTGTTTCTGCTCCATGAGAGGGGCTGCAGCGAGCATGGAGGCAGTGAGGGGTTCCTGGCCTCTGACATGCACCGCTGGCTCCATCATCTGCTGGGTAACAACCTTACAACACAGCAGGAAAGATTAAACACAATGCAATACACATGACCACTGGGATGGGCCTCTAAAAGGTAGAAGTGAAAGAACAGTTGAGTAAAAAAAAATCTACACAGCTATATTGCATGGCATTTCTTGTGGGGAAAGGATGGAATTTACGAGATTACCTGCTGCACTGCCATTGGTGCGGGCATAGTGATGACCTGCTGTAAGTTCCTCACCCCTGATGAGTATTTATACTGGGTGCCTCGGACCATACCACCAGACATGCCTGCCCGACCTCCTGCTGTCTGTGTGCCAATGTTAGCTGGAGAGGGGGGTGTCCGTTAGTTACTGTTCGGTTTTTGCATCACAGCAAGTATATGTTTTGAGTAAGCTAGTGTGTAGCCCTTACCCATCCTCTGTGTGTAGTTGATGATGCGTGGAGCCTGGGTGGAGGCCTGTCTGACGGTGCTGATGGGGGTGGAGGCGCGTCGGGGAACAGCAGACCTGACAAACTGGCCCGAGTAGGGTGCTGACAGCAACACAACACATGCCATGTCAATAGGGCATCAAACACATTCTTGTAACAAATAGACATGTTAGAGTAGCAGTAATGCTTCAGTCATAATTATTTTAGCTCCAATATCTCAAAACTATCTGCCTCCAACTCACCCTGTGGTCTGGGTGGCTGTGCAGCCCAGCGAGGAGATGTCCTCATGGTGCTCACAGGGTTGGGGTTGTAGAAGGTGCGACTTGGGGGCTACAAAAAAACAATATATTACAGATAAAAACATCACCTTCCAGGGCCAGCCCTGAGATAAAAGAAATAGGCTTTCTAATTTAGTCAATTCTAGCATGATGCATCTAGTGATTACCCCCTCCCTTTAACCGTACTACAGACCTGAGGCACAGCAGACATGTAGTAGCCTGCCTGCTGATAGGAGTCGATGACTGGGCCAGGCATGGTCCTCTGCATGTATTTGTTGGTGAGGATAGCCTTCCGCTCCTCCTTGCGCTGGGCCAGAGCCACGTACAGAGGCTTTGTGGCCACAATGCGGCCGTTCATCTCAGTTACCGCTTTGGTGGCCTCCTCGGGAGACGAGAAACAGACAAAGCCAAAGCCCTTGCTGTGGCCCCCGTCCGTCATCACCTGAGTGGAGGAAAGGGTTAGAGAAAACCATGAAGTTAAGAGGTGCAGAGATATTACACGGATCCAGACATGCTTCTTTCAGCCTTTGTGATACATCATTGGATAGCAGAAATGACTACTCATGAAAAAGTATGGGTATTTCTACCTTGGCACTGGTGATGGTGCCATAAGGGGCAAACTCCTTCCTGAGTTTCTCATCGTCCAACCCATCATCCAAGTTCTTGACGTACAAATTGACCCCCTGAATCAAGAAAATAAATGATATTAAAGCTATTTGTCTTAAGGCCACAGGTGTGCACTTCCCCACAGTACCTGATAGCGGTGGATACGTTCCTGTTTGATCAACTCAAACTTGCGTTTCAGCTCCCCCTGTCGCTCCGTCCTCTTCTGAGCACGGCCCACATACAGAACTCGGCCAGGAACGAGTTCTTTCCCATTCATCTCCTCAACTGCCTAAAAGCAGTCCATCAAAGTCAACTCAAAATGCCACATTTTATATGTCATGTTCCCCATTTCACACTATGACAGCCTTCTGGTTGACAAGGAGATGGCACATATGGGAGCAACTTTAGAGTATAACCATAAAACCCCAAATACAGACCCTTTGTGCATCCTCGTGGTTTTCATAGTTTACAAAGCCAAATCCACGAGACCGGCCCCTTTCGTCCATCATCACCCGCACACTGAGGGTCCTGCCTAGGAGTCCAAGAACAGAGAAGGAGCCTAGATTTCATAAGCTTTCATGCCAATCCACCCAACACATCTGATTGCATGGATGTTCCAGAATGTTCATTTAAATCAAATAGCTATAACATCAACCACCACTTTATACTAGTGCCCAAAGAAAGGGATAGAATGTCAAAGCTTGTCATATGTCCTACTTTCAGGATGTTCTCACCAAATGCAGAGAAGACCTCCTGGAGTTTCTCATCACTATAGTCGTCACCAAAGTTCTTGATGTACACATTGGTGAACTTCATGGCTTTGGCCCCAAACTCAGCCTGTCGCTCCTTATGGGACTTAAAGTGGCCAACAAAACTGAACACCACACCCATCACCGGGGACAGTAGAGAGATAGAAATATAAAACTACAATGAGTCTTGTTACAAAATATCAAACAAACTGCTCCACATCCCAGAATATCAGTGTGGAGACTTACTGATTTTCTCACCTTGATGAACACGTCGCAACATATGAGACAAGTGGTTGATATATACTTTTAATTTTACATTAAGCACTACTGGTAATTATTGATATGCTGAATGACAATCTGCTGCCTAAGCTTTTTCAAAGCTTAAATTAGAAAATCTTGCAAGTCTCAACCTTGTGGCCAACAGACCAAACATTATTCAAAGAAAGAAAAAAAAAAAAGAAAAAAAAAAGGACAGGAACAAATGTCTACCATTTCCCTCACCTAATCGTGGACAACTGACATTTCCCCCCCAGGAAATGGGCCTTTGGGTCTGCAATGCCAGAGTCACTACCTGTCTCTAGCCTGAGCAAAGAACATGAAAATGTTATCTGCAAAAACGTGCATCACTGTCTGAGATTGATACAACGTTGACCAAATCAATAGTCCCTCCTCCTCCCTAACCATTACAGATTTCCTTTGCACTTTCCCCTACTTACATCACTAAATTCAAGGTGGTTTATATATTGGTTGAAAGAAATGTAAATAAAATAAAGTTTTAAAAAAAGGTACCTTACGGATAGAATAAACAGCTCTTGGTAGGAATTTGTTCACTCACACTTTCCGGTCATTCAATAGCATTCCATTCATGGTATCAATGGCACGATTGGCTGCCTCTTGGGTCTCAAAGTGAACAAAGCCGTAGCCTTTGGAGCCATTCTCATCACACACAACCTGAAATTAAAAGTGCATGTTAGAAATGATGTACAGATAAATTATGCCCTGACACTCAAAGACAAGAATGCAATGTCTACCTTGCAAGACAGAATATTCCCAAAGGCTGAGAATGTGTCATACAGGGCCTTGTTGTCAATGGACTCGTCCATGTTCTTGATAAAAATGTTTCCAACTCCTGACTTCCGTAGCCCTGGGTCGCGCTGAGACCACATTATTCTGATAGGCCTACCCTTGAGGACCTCATAGTTCATTGTATCCAGAGCACATTCCGCTGAAAAAAAGATAAGTAAAGAGAAACACAGCATCAGACATCTGCTAATCACACACGTCCATGAATAACCTAATATAAGATTTAAGTTGTGTAGTCATTGGAATATTAATCCATTAGCAGGATTATTGTTGTCATCCCCTTGATCAAAGCAAATAGCTACTTTAATGTAGTTGACCTTTGGAGTGGCTCTAATTAAGAGACAAAACTCTCTCATATGGTGTGAGTTGCCATCAGCTTATCTATTTGTCCACGATTGACACAGAGTACAAATCTGATAACAAAAATAATATTACCATCAGCAGGTTGCTGAAAGTTGATGTATGCGTATCCTAGGGACCTGCGAGTGATGACATCACGGCAGACGCGGATGGATGTGATGGGCCCAGCAGGAGAGAACTTCTGGTAGAGCATGGCCTCTGTGACGTCAGGATGCAGGTCCCCTACGTAGAGGGAGGCCAATGGGTATGACTGACCACTGCTGTTCATCCTGCAGACAGAGATCGTGAAGATCATAGAGGGAGGGGGTGAAAGTGGCAGACAAAACCTAACAGCCAGTACGTTTACATGCGCAGTAATAATTCGATATTAAACTGATTAAGGCAGTAGGCAGATTATGCAATAGCCATGTAAACATCTCATCTTAATCAACGTAAGGTAAAAATCAAAGTAAGCATATGCCTATTAAAACACCTGGTTTTCATTGACTACTGTATTATATTAAGTTGCCAAGTCGCCTACAAATGTAGGCTAGTTAGGTTATCTGACCTCTGGGACTTGAGACACACGGTCTGTTTGTAGTGTGGTTTTCATATAACCACTTGGGTTCCCAACCACACATGCACACATTATTTATTTAGTATCTGTATTGTTGTCTATCGCTTGTTTTCTTTGGTGCAAATAAATACAACCAACTTGAGGTGGCTGCGAGGGGAGGGGTCACATAATGGAGTTCACCAGTTGAGGATCAGGAAGGCCAATCAAGGCGTTTTTAGGGCAACTCAGTTCTGTCTGAACTGGTTGTGGGGTCTATACTAACACCTGACCTTCCATAAACACTTCACTATTGTTACACAACAATGACAACCTCACGATGACGATCACCAAAGTCTACTTTAGCTATTTAACATGATAGAATGAGTATTTCTGCTCTCACATGACCACCACTGGGAGTGTAAAGGTTTGACATGGATTCTCCAGTTACCTAAAGTAGCGACCTATTAACTTCGCTAGCCAGTTAGATGCCAGTAAATTTGTATTCTCGTCTTAAAACAAGTACAACTAAAAGATTGGATCATTACAACATGTGTACTGTCTATCCTTGACACATCACAAGCTTGCTAACTAACATTAAATGTTAACTAGCTATTTTAGCCGGTTAGCTACTGAAAGTTAGCAAACTAATGTTAGTTCGTAGTTGAAACAGACTGCTGAGTTGTAGAAGGCTGTAAGTTAATGTTAGTGTAAACCATCAAAGAGTTCGGCATTTGTTTGAAACCCAATGTGTTTGCTAACATACAATGCCAGCTACTTTAGCTACTAGCCAAGAAGTTAGTAATTGCCAATCAAACCCAGCATCACTAACGTTAATGGCAATCGAAATAAATTGCAGAAAAAATACATGTATACATATTATTGTAGAATGTCTTACCTTATTGAATTGGCCAAGGTGGAAACAGCTCAAATTCTTTAATTTAAAAAGTTCTGGCCTAAAACTTCGTAAAATGTTTCTGTTTTAATTTGATAATTGCCGTGAAACACCTGCCTTTTCACTCCGCGACCATGAATATTCTTCAATGACCTATTTATAAACTATGATAATGACACGGCCCGACTAATCCTCCGCGTTAAAAAGTAGTCCATGTACATTGAAAAGCTACATTCTGGGATTCGAAAAACAACAAAACCGTCCCGCCACTCAATTTTGCATACTTTTGAAGTATATGTCTAGGCTAGCGAAGTGTGAAATTGACCACTGTTAATTTGCACTTTGCAAAGACCAAACATTTGTTTCAACAATTAAATGAAGAGCTAAAACCAATGATGTAAACAGTTTATATTCAGGTAAATGCCAAAATAAAAAAGACGTAAGAAAATTAGGGATACAAAGTATATTAAAAGCAGGCGCTTCCACACAGGTGTGGTTCCTAAGTTAATTAAGCAATTTAACATCCCATCATGATAGGGTCATATATAAAAATGCCCAGTTGCCCATTATTTTGGCAACTATGACTAGAAGAAGAGATCTCAGTGACTTTTAAAGAGGGGTCTCAGGATGGGCAGGGAGATTCTGGAGCAGCTCCTGAAACAGCATTTTCCATCAACAATACTCCAAATTATGGAATTCCTAATGGAAGAATGGTGTCACTATAGAGATTTGATTAAATGACTAATTCTATGGGTGTGTATGAATGTATGCCAAGGTGCATTGAAGTTCTGGTGGCTCATGGTGGCCCAACGCCATATTAAGATACTATGTTGGTGTTTCCTTTATTTTTGGCAGTTACCTGTACTTATTGGCAAAACCCACTTTGCTATAGTGTGGAGTTGCCCTGACTGACTACACATTTTGATTTATATCTACAGTCAATAATTTGGGAATTGTACAATGTACTTTGTAAATATTGTTAAAATAAAGATGACATTACACCTTTATCTTAAACAACTTTTTCAGTTTCCTAAACATGTACAGTAAGTGAAACTAGAATGTTTTTTAGAAGACACAAATCTAAAAGAATACTGGTCAGTAAAAACAAAGCAAGAAAGGCTGTTCCAGTCACCAATTGCCTTTTTACATATTCAGAGGATTCTAACTCCCGAGCGGTCTCAGTGCAAGAGGCGTCGCTATAGTACCTGGTTCGAATCCAGGCTGTATCACATCCGGCTGTGATTGGGAGTCCCATAGCGCGGCGCACAATTGGCCCAGCGTCGTCCGGGTTTGGCTGGAGTAGGCCGTCATTGTAAATAAGATTTTTTTCTTAACTGACTTGCCTAGTTAAATATTTATATTATACTCAGTATGTGGTGCATCTTTAAGAAAACAAGACTGACATATGTGGTCGTGTCTTTCTCTATGTGGGATGTAATCGTGGCATATATGGTATTGTGACACTGCTTCTTACTTGGGTTGTGGTATAGGTTGGGTCACCAATCTGCTGCTTCACAATGGCTGTGAATGAATTATGAGTAAACTGATCTACAAATAATAACAGTAACTTATTGATGCAAGTTTCTTCATAGATCAGTCTGTCAGCAGTCACCTGCACTGTCAAACAAGCCCAATAAGTTTGACAGCAATTCCTTCTGTGGGTCATTTTCAAAGCAGTAAAGTTCAGGGGCAAGTAAGCAGAAGTATGACATCATACCGTTACCTTACAAACCTTGATTCATACGTTTTAGATTCTAAAACATGAGAATTGAATGAACTCTTGATTGCTCTAAGATTCATTTAAACTTTTTGGCAGTCTGAAACAAAGTGTCCATAAGAGACAGGAGAGAAACCCAGGCACAGAAACATTGGAGAAAACAACCGCTTTAAGAGGAATATTTTGCAAGCAGGGTTGATACAGTGTGATAAGACATTTTCAATTAACGTTGAAAAAAAGGTTGTTACTGTAGGTTTTACAGAAAGATGATAGTCAATCTTGCAAAATACAAGGTACATTTAAGCACATAAAATTTTCATTGTACCGAGTTCAAGCAGCGCTTGATCTTGAACCGTGAGTTACACCACTAGGACAATAATCCACACTTTGTTCAAAAAGAGTTCTGCCTTTCAGAATGCCTAATATAATTCTGGTGGAATGTCTTATGATGGAGGAAATCTAACATGGTGAACGAAGGGGTCCCTTAATAATCAAACCGTTAAAATTGTGAAATTGTGATCATGATTAGAGCGAAACACCCAGATGCCAGTGTCACAATACAGCCTGCCTCCTTTCTGTATGAGCCAACAGCAGAATTGCACTGTTAGTTAAATACAGGATTGTACTGCGTATCAGAACTTCAAAAGCAAGCAATAGTGGAGTGGGGAAGAAAATGCAACACTTAGTATCACAGTGTTAGGTGAAAATTAACTGCCAGTTTAATAACCATACGATAAAACCTTCAAATACCATGACGAATCACACTAAAAAAATGACCATAAAAAAAAGAATGAAAAATGTTTAACCAGCTAGGTGGGACAAAGAAATGAAGGAAGGATGATTAGAATTCACAACCCCCCCGGCCCCAACACAAACAGTCATACACACAGGCGCACAGACATATGATCTAGCACACGCGCACACAAACAAAAACAACATGGACTCGCTAATCAATACAACCACATTATTTTCACAAACAAAATGACAACCTGCTAACAACTGAACATTACCCTGTCGCCTCAGTGACCTGAGAGGGGTAAACTAGTTGGTCAGGAACAATTCAGGCTGCTTGTCATACAGAAGGGGGAGGGGCTGATGGAGTGGAGGGGGATGTTTATAAGCTGTTTGTGTTTAAGAGTGTAGGTGGATTAACAGTGCAATTCAATTAGTTTTCCCCTTCTCCGGTCTCTCCCTCGTCTCCCTGGTTTTCCGATGTCCACAGCTGCAAAGAGAGGTAAAGATTTGTTACATTATATTCCCTAAATTGCATTTGGTACTTTCCACGTTAGAATTAACAGGGAAAAAACACATTGCCATAGCAATTTACAAAACAGATGCATATAACTGGAACCATCAATGAAATTACTATTGAATAAATGACAATACAAGAGGAAGATGTATCAAACCATTTACTATTTATACAAAAAAAATGTGATTACATAAATAGGAGACAAACAGAACTTACAGTCAGGTTGTCCCTTAGTAGTTGCATGATCAAGGTGCTGTCTTTGTAGGAATCCTCGTTTAAGGTGTCAAGTTCAGCGATAGCTTCATCAAATGCCTGTAAAGAGTAAATTACACTAAGAATAGAATGCAAAACTGCCACCAGCTATTCCAGTACACAGCTATTCCTCGACTATACAAATGTACACTGCCACTAATCATTTTGGTTAAATAGTGACATGCTGAAATAACTGTAGCAGGGGTGCCATTTTAAAACCAACTTCATTTTTTACAAACTGAGCCGAAGTCCCATCATACAAATGCAGAAACTGTCAAGATAAGGCATGCTACAATGGCTCTGCATGCGTTGAGTGAAGCTCTGTGCTATTGACTGTCTTGGGGGTAAAAGATGAGGCTGCATGACTTGGCACTTGAAGTCGCTTTCTCACCGTTTTGGCCAGGGTGCAGGCCTTCTCTGGGTTGTTGAGGATTTCATAGAAGAACACAGAGAAGTTGAGGGCCAGGCCGAGCCTGATGGGGTGTGTGGGCTGCATCTCCTTCTTGCTGATGTCGAAAGCATCCTGGTATGCCTGCTGGGAGTTATCCACTGTGGCTTTAAAAAGGAACAAGGAAGAGGATGAGTTTGAGCAATGCCATGATTCCAACATGCACTTAGTGTGCGGCAGTGCATTTCATCACATCTTTAGAGAATATTTTAACATATTCCTCTATGCACACATATGATCCATTAGGAGTTTCACGAGTCATGACGATGTGATTTGGTGCATTGTCCCATTTTATGTAACTCTAAATGAACTCTTGCTTACTTACTCTTCTTTGCGTCTCCAGCTGCTACCTCAGACAGGTATCTATAATAGTCGCCTTTCATTTTCAGGTAGAAAACCTTGCTCTCAGCTGCAGTCGCATTGGCAATTAGGTACTTATCAAGAAGTCCCTGAAAGAAATGTTTTGTTGTTGAAATCAGCATAACTGCCTAGAGAGAAATGTAAAAAGTCCCCTTTCACAGGGTAGACCACAACAGTTATTCTTACCAGCACGTCATTGCAGATGTCCTGCAGCTCGGTCTCAATCTTCTCCCGGTACTCCTTGGCCATGGCCTGCTTCTTCTCGTTGCCCTCTGTCTTCTGCTCGATGCTGGAGATGACGCGCCAGGATGAGCGGCGTGCCCCCACCACGTTCTTGTAGGCCACTGACAGCAGGTTGCGCTCCTCGTTGGAGAGTTCCCCACCCTGCTCCGTCACAGACTTCATGGCCCCGGCCATGTCGTCATAGCGCTCTGCCTGCTCAGCGAGCTTAGCCTTTTGTACTAGGTCGTTCTTGTCCATTTTTCAGTCTGTGTGAGAGAGAAACATAGTAAGGTGGGACTTTTTCTCCTTGTCTTATGTCTGTGCAGATGAAGGAAAGGACTATTGAGATTAGATATACCTATGTCATATAACTGGTAAATTACAGCATTTATTCAAACTGCTGAGAGGAGACACCTGCAAGAGGGGCAGTAGGTTCCTTCTTGGTTAGATTCGGACATTCTTATAAATTCATGGCAAGGGGAGTATTATATCTCCTACCTCCATACTACCTTTTGGGCCACGATTATGCAATTTACTATGAATTCAAATACGAATGCAATTGAATGTAGCTCGTACTACTAGCTAAATCAGGCAGGTAGCCTAACGGTTAGAAGCGTTTTGCCAGTATCCGAAATGTCTACTATGACTGCACCTATCCGGTGTGTGTGATTTAAAAAAAGATTTTTTATATATAAATATATTTTTTACACTCGGTCTTAATTTTTTACTGGTGCATGGCCGCTGTTGTA